>NC_069510.1:96053992-96251492 GCF_027579735.1 Bombina bombina
AAAATACAAACATATTTGGTCAACAGTTCATGTGACTGGGAGGTATTCAGAGCTTTCTCGTGAAATGCTTGTGCAATGCCACCCCCTGCAGATTCGCGGCCAATGGGCTGCTAGTAGGGGGTGTCAGTTAACTCGATCGTACGGATTGCTGTCCAATGCCTCAGAGGCGTATGAGTTAAGGAGCAGCATAAGGCACCATTCGGGCCGTGATAAATCGGCCCCAGAGTCATCAATAAACACGATTTATCTTGAACCAGTCTAAGGTGTGTGATATTTAAGAAAAGCTCCTGTAAGAAGCCTCCTGAAGCGATTTCTGTGTATAGAATTACAATTTGTTTTCCAAATGAAAGACCTTTACTATTTTGTCATTTGTCCATAATACCTTCCTCAAAAAAATAACTTTAATGAAATATATTTCTACAAAGAATGAGAAAGTTATTTAAAAATACAATCCCACCACACTGTGCACTAATACAATATATGCCTCTGAAATAAGACCTGTTACTTTATTTAAAGGGATACTAAACTCAAATGTTTTCTTTTATATCTCAGAGCATGAAATTTTAAGCAACTTTCTAATTTACTCCTATTATCGATTTTTCTTCGTTCTCTTGCTATCTTTATTTAAAAAGCAGAAATGTAAAGCATAGGAGCCAGCCCATTCTTGGTACAGAACCTCGGTTATGCTTGCTTATTGGTGGCTAAATTATTATTATTGGTTATTTGTAGAGCGCCAACAGATTCCGCAGCGCTATAAACAAAGGGGGAGTACAACAAAACAATTATAGGGTAGAGGGCCCTGCCAAGAGTTGCACTGTTGTAGTCAGCTCTTAAGAAGGTGAACTACAAACAGCTGGACTTTTAGGCTTACATGCTAAGAGGGTTCAGGGGATTGCAGTGGAGGAGAGGAACTGGTATTAGGAAAGGTTAGCGTAGGTTGTATGCGTCCCTGAACAGTAGAGTCTTTAGGGAGCACTTGAAGCTTTTAAAACTAGAAGAGAGTCTTGTGGAGCGAGGCAGAGTGTTCCATAAGATGGGAGCCAGTCTGGAGAAGTCCTGTAAACGGGAGTGTGATGAGGTGACAAGAGAGGAGGAGAGTAGGAGGTCATGAGCAGAGCGAAGGGGACGGGAGGGAGAGTATCTGGAGACAAGGTCTGAGATGTAGGGGGGAGTAGTGCAGTTGAGGGCTTTGTATGTAAGAGTGAGAGTTTTGTGTTTGATCCTAGAGGCAAGAGGAAGTCAGTGAAGGGATTGGCAGAGAGGCGCAGCAGATGAAGAAAGACGTGTAAGGAAGATGAGTCTGGCAGAGGCATTTATTATGGATTGTAAAGGAGCTAGGCGGCAGGTGGGGAGACCAGAGAGGACAGAGTTGCAGTAATCAAGGCGGGAAAGAATGAGAGAGTGGATTAAAATCTTAGTTGTGTCTTGTGTAAGGAAGTGTCTAATTTTAGAGATGTTTTTAAGGTGGAAGCGGCAGGCTGTAGCCAAGGACTGAATGTGAGGAGTGAAGGAAAGATCTGAGTCAAATGTGACCCCGAGACATCGGGCATGCGGGGTAGGGGTTATGATGGAGTTGTCGACAGTTATAGAGATATTGGGGGTGGAGATTTTGGAAGAAGGGGGGAAAATGAGGAGCTCAGTTTTGGAGAGATTTAGCTTGAGGTAGTGAGAGGACATCCAGGAAGAGATGTGAGAAAGACAGTTAGTGACACGGGTTAGCAAGGAAGGAGATAGTTCTGGTGCAGAGAAGTAGATTTGGGTGTCATCAGCATACAAATGATATTGGAAACCGTGGGACTTAATAAGGGAACCTAGTGATGACGTATAGATTGAGAAGAGGACCGAGGACAGAGCCTTGCGGTACTCCGACAGAAAGGTGTGACGGGGCAGAGGAGGCCCCAGAGAAGGCTACACTGAAGGTACGGTTTGACAGGTAGGAAGAGAGCCACGAAAGGGCTGTGTCACAGATGCCGAAGGATTGGAGGGTTTGGAGCAAAAGAGGGTGGTCGACAGTGTCAAAGGCTGCGGACAGATCAAGGAGGATAAGCAGAGAGAAGTGGCCTTTTGATTTAGCTGTAAGTAGGTCGTTGGTGACCTTAACAATAGCTGTCTTTGTGGAGTGATAGGGACGAAATCCAGATTGCAGCGGGTCAAGAAGGGAGTTTAACGTAAGGAAATGGGATAGGCGTGCATATACTCGTTTTTCGAGAAGCTTTGAAGCAAGAGGGAGGAGGGAAATTGGGCGGTAGTTGGATGGGGAGGTAGGATCAAGGGAAGGTTTTTTGAGGATAGGTGTGACCAGTGCATGTTTCAATGATGAGGGAAATGTACCAGTGCTGAGGGAGAGGTTGAAAATGTGTGTTAGTATAGGGGTAAGGGTAGCAGAGAGAGAGGGGAGCAGCTGTGAGGGGATAGGGTCAAGGGGACAGGTAGTGAGGTGAGAGCGCAGTATTAGTGCCGAAACTTCTTCCTCAGTAACAGGGGAGAATGAACTAAGTTTCAGGTTATGAGGGTTGTGGTTGAGTGAGAGTATTTGAGGGGGGGAGAGAATGGAATTGTGTTGAGAGCTGATTTCATGTCTGATGGAATCCATTTTGTTAATGAAGTGCAGTACGGGAACATCTGCGTAGGTACCGTGTCAGAGGAGTATGCCAGGGCTGGGGATGAGTGTGTGATTTCCTAGCAGTGGTAAGAGGGGCGAGATTGTCAAGGACGGATATAAGGGTGGAATTATAGTGGCAGATAGATTGTTCAGGGCAGGAAAAGGAGGAGAAGGATGAGAGGAGCGGTTGAATGGAATTAGCAAGTTGTTGCTGATCTAAAGACCTAATGCTTCTGTGAAGTTTGGTGTGAGGAGTAGAAGGCGGGAGAGTTGTAGGAAGGGATGATATGTTGCAGGTAAGGAGATGGTGGTCAGAAAGAGGAAAAGGGGAGTTTGAGAAGTTTGAGAGAGTGCATCGATAGCTAAAGATCAGGTCAAGGGAGTGATCGTCTTTGTGAGTGGGAGAATCAGTCCATTGTGACAGACCGAAAGAGGAAGTGAGTTGCAGAAGTTGTTTAGCAGATGAGGCAGTGGGATTGTTAAGGGGGATGTTGAAGTCGCCAAGAATGAGGGCAGGGGTGTCTGAGGAAAGGAAATAAGGAAGCCAGGCAGCAAAGTGATCTAAAAATTGAGTTGGGGAGCCAGGGGGGCAGATTATGACTGCAACACGTATAGAGAGGGGAGAGAATAACCGAATCATGTGTGCTTCAAATGAAGAAAATGTGAGTGAAGAGAAGGGCTGTATTTGTTGGCAGGTGCAACGAGAGGAAAGTAAAATACCGACACCACCTCCTTGTCTATTGCCAGAACTAGGAGTGTGGCTGAAATGGAGACCCCCATGTGACAGTGCAGCAGTGGATGCTGTGTCTGAAGTAGAGAGCCAGGTTTCTGTAAGAGCCAGAAGGTTAAGAGAGTGGGAGATAAAGAGATCATGGATAGAAGTTAGCTTGTTGCAGACAGAGCGAGAGTTCCAGAGTGCACAAGTGAAGGGGGAGGGGTTTTTAGATGTAAGAGGAATGAGATTAAGGTTACCAGAGTTTAGTTTATGAAGTCTATTGAAAGGCACACAAGGATGCGAAAGGTTAGGAGGTTGGGAGGGACCAGGATTAGGGGAGATGTCGCCAGCAGCTAGTATGAGCAAGAGGGAGAGTGACATGAGATGAGAAGCAGATTTGCAGTAATGAGACTGTTGTTTAACTGAAGTGCAGGGGGGAGAAAGAGTATTTAGGAATAAGTAGAGTTCATGAGTACAAAAGTAAGGTGAGTATAAGAGAGATGGGCTAATGAACAGTGCAGGTGGAGAGGGAGAAGGAGTAACTGATTAATGTAGTTTGTTATAGAGACAAGAGGTAGCAAAAAGGAATATGAAGATATTGAGCATTATTCTGAAAGTGGGAACCAAGTAAACACATAAGACACAGTGTTACAGCAGCACTTGCAAAAGGATACAATGAGATACATAAAACATAGTAATACAAGAGTACTTGCCTTGTGTCTTGCCCCTTGCCCAATCCTTGTTCAATTCTTGTATAATTCTTAAAAATTAATGCCTCACTTATAAAATGTTCACATCGAAAATGTGAACATATGCTATTGTTAAAAAGTACACTGCCCTGTTACCAATGCACACACCCCTGTGCAATGCACATCCCCTAACTAGTCTGAAATATATACAGGTAGGGCAGTCAGCTGAGTCCACTAAATTTACTTAATTGCTAATCAAAGACAGTTGGTAAGGCCAATTGGAATGTTAGAATCTGGTCAGGGTGAGATGAGTTAAGTAAACAGACAATAAAATTTGGAGGGGGTTAAAACTGTGACATAAGAAAACTATAAATTTTAGAGTTATAGCAAGTATTGATAAGGAGTGAGCATCACATGGCAATAAACTAGACATTAGAATTGAGACATTGGGAAAAATCATTACAAAAAATGCAGGACTTAATTTTAACAGACTAAAATCAAGTGCTCAATATATATATATATATATATATATATATATATATATATATACACACACACACACACACACAGGGATTTGTTGTAAAATGACAGAAAAGCAGGGAATAGCTAAATGTCAGTCACCAATAAACAAGCGCTATCCATGGTGCTGAACCTAAAACGGGCCGTCGCCTAAGCTTTAAATTCCTCCTTTTTAAATAAAGATAGCAAGACAACGAAGAAAAATTGATAATAGAAAGTTGCTTACAATTGCCTGCTCTATCTGAATCATGAAAGAAAAAATTTGGGTTTAGTGTCCCTTTAATGAAGAGCTATCATGAACTAGTGACCAATAGCAGGCACTGTCCCTAGTACACAGATATGGCACTAAACTTCTAAGGTGATATCCCAAATTCTGTTTAACCCCTTAATGACCAAAGATAGCATTATTACTTGAGCAAATTGAAGCAGTGTCCTTAAGGGGTTAACAAGAATAACATTTCTATACAAGTGGATCAGTCTGACACGTTAAAAGTATTCACAACGGAAAATCAACACATTGGCCCCAATTTATCAAAGGTCTTGCGGACCTGATCCGCAGTGTCGGATCAGGTCCGCAAGACTTTGCTAAATGCGGAGAGCAATACGCTCTCCGCATTTAACATTGCACCAGCAGCTCACAAGAGCTGCTGGTGCAACGCCGCCCCCTGCTGACTCGCGGCCAATCGGCCGCCAGCAGGGAGGTGTCAATCAACCCGATCGGGTTGATTTCCGGCGATTCCTGTCCGCCTGCTCAGAGCAGGCGGACAGGGTTATGGAGCAGCGGTCTTTAGACCGCTGCTTCATAACTTGTGTTTCTGGCGAGTCTGAAGACTCGCCAGAAACACGGCCCTTCAAGCTCCATACGAAGCTTGATAAATGGGCCTGATTGTGTCTGGCGTCTTAAACAGTGGCTTCTGTTAAAGTTAACTTTATCTGAAAATAATTAGGTATGTTGTTAAAATGTCAATACAAAGTCTGATGGACTTACTTTGTGTGGATGCTGAAAAGAGACTCGGAAATTTAACAGTCTAAGCATCAGTAACTCAAGCTGTACAATACTGTCTCTCAGTTCCCAAAACTTTGTGTCCACTTCCAAAGGCTCACTCTCTGGATTTAAATACCTGCGCATTGAACAAAACAGCAAAACATCAAAAGTATGAAGCCGCAAGCACGATTAGTATTTTTGCATGAGTTTGCCATTTTATCTGAGGTTGATGTGGGTATGCGTTTATGCGAAAGGCATGATCTTCAACAAAAACAAAATGGTATAATCATAAAACTTGTGTGAAAAAAAACAAAAATGTATTTTTAGCTTATAAATTAATTTATTTCATGGTGGTGAGAGTAAACAAGCCATTACTCCTGGGATTCAACTCCTGGCCACTAGGAGGAGGCAAAGATTCCCAATACTCCAAGAGCATTTAAAGGACCACTCAATTCATCTGTACCAGCTTTGTGAACCAAGTTCTGCGCGGCCAACCTGAAGCAATCAGAACTAATGAAGAGAGCTCTTGTTTGAGCCGAGGTATCACACTTGGGAACAAAACAGATGGAATAAATAAGAGAGCAAGACTAAATGACTAAATAGCTAGCTGCCTGTGGATCCCTGGATCTCGCAAAATATCTGGGAAGTTTTCTTTTTTTTTTTTTTTTCCTGCTTCCCAGTTGTTCACACCGTCATAGAAATTGTACATAGATTGTGCTTAGTTTAGAATCTGAGCAACCTCCTTCATTTCTATGGAAATGTGAGATACCCCTGATGATTGATATAGGCTACTGTTGTGACACTGTCTGATTGAAATGCAGATAAGTCTCTTTTTTCAGAAAAGGACAGCTCTAAATGACCCTGAAGATAGCATCGAGTTTCAAGATATTTATTGGTAACCTCGCCTCCTAAGGAGACCAAACTCCTTGTGCTTTCCTGGGCCCCCGAACTGCACCCCAACCTGAGAGACTTGTGTTTGTCATGATTATTGACCAAGTTACATTCTTTGAGAAAGCAAACTGTAGTCCTTGCACCTTTGGCTTAACCTGCAAAGTTCATGTGAACCGAGCAAATAGAATGGCATCTGATGACGCAAACATCAATGCTAAGATTTCCATATATTGGGCTACTGAAGGATTGGAAATTGACTGATATCTTGCACATGTTGTCTGTAACTTTGATTTGCTAAAGGAAGTCTCATTGATATTGAGTCTATAGTGACTCCTGGGAAAGAGACTCTAAGGAGAAATCGAGAACTCTTTGGAACATTCATTCTCCAGCCATGTTTCTGAAGAAACAACAAAAAGAATGTTGGTATGGGATTTTGCACCAAGACGTTGTCCAGGTATGGAGCTACAGAAATACCTTGAGCTCTTACTACAGACAAGAATTTCCAGAACCTTTGTAAAAAATTCTGGTGTAGCCAGACTAAAATGGTAGAAAACCAAACTGAAAATGTTTGTCCTGGAAAGCAAACGTTAGAAATTGTGGTGATCTTTGTGGATAGGAAAAAGAAGGTACAAATTCTTCATAACTATTGTGGACATATATTGTCCCTGTTGTACCAGGGGTAGAATCTTCTGAATTTTTTTGGGACCAAAAATCAGGTTGAAATAAAACCCTAGCCTTGTTCTGTAATGGGATCTGGAACTATTATTCCCATGAGCTCTATATCCTTAACACATTGAAAAGAAGGCTTAAGCCTTCACAGGGTCCTTTAGAACATGAGACAAAGAAACCTTCCCATGGAGGTTTTGATCTGAAACCCATTCTGTATCTGTGGGACACTATAGCTAGAACACAGGATTCGAATAGTACATACAATTTTAAACAACTTTCCAATTTACTTCTATTATTAAATTTGCTTCATTATCTTATTGTTCTTTGCCGAAGGAACCGGATTGCAGTACTGGCAGCTAGCTGAACACATCTAGTTAGCCAATCATAAGAGACAAATGTGTGCAGGCACCAATCAGCAGCTAGCTCCCACTAGTGTAGGATATGGGTGTATTCTTTTTTAACAAGGGATACCAACAGAATGAAGCACATTTGAAAACAGAAGTGAATTTAAAAATGTCTTAAAATGAAATGCTCTATCTTAATCATGCAAGTTAGATCTATAGAATATATAGAAGATATAAGAAATATATAATCTGTCCATGACTGAAATCCAATAAAATATACTTATATTTGACTATAACAAAATCCGACATACTGTATATGTCAAACTATTACTATGAGGAAGTTAGAATATTTTAGCTATGAATATTCTAGCTACATCCTCAATATGACGACAATTGCAAGAAGGTGGGATAAATGTGTAATCTATGAGTGTTACCTTTTATTTAAGTTGCAATTAGCTATGATGGGATATGGCTACAATCATACATTTTGTATACTGAAGGCGATCATGGTAAGATCACTACCTACACTTCTATTATTCTAAAAAAAAATTGTCACCTATTATTATAATTATTATAATTTCAGATAATAAGCAGTTGTGTATATCAATATTGTTATATTACCTCAGTTTTTTGTTTGGACATTATATTGAAAGCTCATAAAGCAACAATCATAAAAACAAGAATAAAAGAAAGGGGGGGGGGGGGGGAACTTACCCCAAATGAAAGAAAATGACCACTCTTGGGTCATTTAAAATATAATTATACATAAAGGGGGTAGTAATGAGGGACAATGAATATAGAGAGTCACTCTTGGAGCCTGCAAAAATATATTTGTAATTTCATTTAGCCCCTGTAATCAACAGTTATATAAAATAGGAAAGATTAATTACTTTTGGACTACCAATATAAGAAAACATATGCACTAATAATCTGGATGTATAATAAAGTTCATTAGCAAGTGGAGTGCCAAAAGGATAACTATTGTATAATAAGAATAAGCAGATAGACCACTGCTGCTATACAAAAGGCTGAACAAAGTGTAACCTGTAACAGTAAATGCTCGAACTAGTATGGCACTAGCACATAGAATGACACCAGTACCCTGTAATATCTGGTTATGGATGGAGTAGTAAATAGGTGGTAACACGTGTGTTCTGTAGGAGGTAAGCAAATGCCAAGCCTAATAGAGAGCTACTGGAAGCTGAGCGAACTGCGTCTAGTCAAGCTAACCCTTTAAATTAGCTATATACAATTTTGATCTTCAGAAAACTGAATCCTTCTTTGATATCATAGGATAACCGCCACCTTAAACTAAAAGTACCCTGCCATCCCGGCCGCTGACAGCACGGTACTATTAACAAGGCAGTATAAGCTCACAAAATAGGTATAAAACAGCAGAACCAGGATATAAAAAAGAGGCAAGGTAGGGATCCTTACATCTGTATGTGCAGTCAGCCTAAAGGCATCATGAAGACTATGCAAGCAAACTGAAAAAATACATTTTACATATCACGTAACACAAAGTTAATGTACAGCATCTGTAATCACTCCCCTCAACAATAGAGAACAAATCTGGAGAAGCAGTAAAACATATTTTGATCCACTACCAGATCTCATGTTTCAGAGCAATTTAATATGGGGAACAAAAAAACAGGGATCTGCTTCATTTACAGACAGGAGCATGGTTCAAATTGTGAGCTCAAGTATGTTGGAAATCAAGATCGCAATAGTCTGCTTTCACAGATCTATTGTGTGAATAAATGCGTACGCTCCTGACTTAGGGCTGATGAACAGTGCGGGCCCCTCCGTTCATTCCCACTTGTTGCTCGAATAGCTTTAGGTCCCTCCTTTGTGAGGCTAACATAGGCAGATCAAACAGAAGTATTTTCAGCAATGTCATGTCTCCCATCTCATCTTCTGATCCATATTCACCATCGCTTGCAGCTGTGGGCTGGCTGGTCAAAGCATAGCAGTAGCAGGCAGAGCTGTAATCAGTGATTCACCAGACACGCACCACTCCTGCTGATGGAAGCCCCCTAAGTAGGTCTCAGCGGTAAACATTTAGCACTGGGGGATGAAACATAATATGCACTCTCATGCAGTTTATCCATAGTTGCCATGGGGGGGATTGTGCAGCAACCTAAACCCCAGGTTCAGCTGATCGCATCACATAAACAGCTATGGCCTTATTACCAGAGTAATCTACCGACAACCTTGTGGCTTCACTAAAGAGCATAGGCCAGGTAACCGGACTAAACAGGTGCTCTCAAACACTCCTTCAGCTTTGTTGGACACGGCTTCTTACAGGAATCCTACTTACAAGGCTCAAATAAATCAAAAAGATTATAAAGAAATCCCTAAAACCAGCATGAATGCCGGGAGCTCCTCCCTGACATTCTATTACCCATTACAAAGCTGTGGTATGGGTATATATTTTTCCCCACAAATATTAATAAAATGTTAACACAAAAGATACATATATAAAAGTAATTAAAGGGAAAATAAATAAAAATTATTTGCTGCATCTAAAAGATGACATTTTAAAAATGTATTGCAACTTCTTTTTCCTACTTTCTAGTGATATTTTTACTATATTGTTTCTTCCATATATCAATAAAGGATCGTATCTTGACTTTTACCAAGCTCCGCTAATTCGTTATTCATACATTGCACTTGGTAAAATTGTTGTTCATGTGCTAAAAGATACTTTTTTTATTTTATGTTTGAGAGGAATGTCACTATCCACCAATGGGACTGTAGGAGTTGTCCTTATCAGTTTGCATACAATCTTTCCATACTCACTTACCTATGGCATACATTTATGATATCTCGTGTCCTCAGGTGCTGTTCCTCCACCTTCCCAGCCAGGTAAATAGCAGACATGCCCACCAAGTATGGGTCATAGTTATCCAAGCTGGTTTCGTGGAAAAACTTGTGGTAAATTGTACATGCTGTTGCGATAGGGATTGATTGCATCCCGAGCTTAATGCCTATGGATTAAAAGGTAAAGTACTTGAAAATAATCTCCTCCATAAAATAAATAAATAAATAAATAAATAAATAAATTAGGGACAATTTAAAAATAAAAAAATAAAGCATAAAAGGGACATTCCAGTCAAAAATGCTTCTATTAAAGGGATAGAAGTCAAAACTAAACTTTCATGATTCAGATAGAACATGTAATTTTAAGACACTTTTAAAGTCACTTCTATTTTCAAATGTGCTTCGTTCTCTTAGTATCCCTTGTTAAAAAATGAATACGCACATATCATACACTAGTGGGAGCTGCTGCTAATTGGTGCCTGCACACATTTGTCTCTTGTGATTGGCTAACTAGATATTTTCAGCTTCCTGTCAGTAGTGGAATGCTGTTCCTTCAGCAATGGATAACAAGAGAATGAAAAAAACGTGATAATAGAATTAAATTGGAAAATTGTTTAAAATTGTATGTTCTATCTGAATCATAAAATAAAATCTTGGGGTTTACTATCCCTTTAAGAGTTATCACTGTTTTAGTGTTAACACTTTTCTCTGCACGTGCATGTGAAGCATAGCTAGATATTTTCACTACACCCAGATTTTAAATAATGCAGCTGCTCAGATCATCAGTGGGACTTGTATCATGTCAGCAATTAAGAAATTGAGTCATTACCAGATGGTACAAGCACCTTGGGCTCTCCGAACAAGTGTTATATTTAAAATGCTGGTGCACGGTGCATACTCAAATACACTTTTGAAACAGCTATAGCTTTTATTAGAAGCATTTTTGCTAATCCATGTATATTACACTATTGCTTCTGTTCAATACAGAAATGCACCCATGTGGTTTCCAATTTTGGCTGGAATATCCCTTTAAATGCATCAAATGTCTATCAGGCATATGAAAAAGCATTACTTAACATGTTAACAGCATATTTCTGCATGAAAAAGGATAAAAACGTGATACTGAAATTAACAGGACATACAAGTCTGTACAAAGCTCACTGGCTAAAAAGGAAGACTCCTACAGCTCTACTGACAACACTGGAATACAAAAACAAAAACAAAAAAAGGTTTCTATTTCTGCACATAAACAGTTACAGATCCTGCAGATTCACAGAAAGCAGCCAGGGAAGGAGACCGCAATCTACTTCCCCATCGCCAGCTGAGGGCAGAACTCCTAGCAACATTACCACATCCATCTGAGATGGCTTTACAGGGAACAAGGAGGCCCCTGAAGATGGGAAGGTAGAGCCTTAAAAGCCTATGGGGCCTATTTATTAAAGGTCTCGCAGACCTGATCTGACAGTGCGGATTAGGTCCGCAAGACCTCGCTGAATGCGGAGAGTAATACGCTCTCCGCATTTAACATTGCACCAGCAGCTCACAAGAGCTGCTGGTGCAACGCCGCCCCCTGCTGACTCGCGGCCAATCAGCCGCCAGCAGGGAGGTGTCAATCAACCCGATCGTACTCAATCGGGTTGATTTCCGGCAATTCCTGTCCGCCTCATCAGAGCAGGCAAGCAGGGTTATGGAGCAGCGGTCTTTAGACCGCTGCTTCATAACTGGTGTTTCTGGTGAGTTCGAAGACTCGCCAGAAACACGGGCCCCTATATCTCAGCCTTCTTTTCAAAGCTCTCCCCCAGCTACAGACTCAATAACAAGGATATAGTAGCATCAGCAGGGATTTCCTTGTTCCACGTGAAAGCATTATGCACGCATATGGTGACATCAGGGGGCATTCCAACCTCAGTTGGCTATTGGGCAGGAGACTACAATCTTTATAGTGTGCTTTATAGTACAGCAACATAGTAGTATTTTGTGGGGGGAAAAATAGAGAAAAAGAGAGAGAGAGGAGAAAAAGAGAGAGAGAGGAGAAAAAGAGAGAGAGAGGAGAAAAAGAGAAAAAAAAAAGAGAAAAAGTGAAAGAAAGAGAAAAAGAGAAAGAAAGAGAAAAAGAGAAAGAAAGAGAAAAAGAGAAAGAAAGAGAAAAAGAGAAAGAAAGAGAAAAAGAGAAAGAAAGAGAAAGAAAGAGAAAAAGAGAAAACAAGAAATTGGGAAGAATTCATATTAAAAATATATATGTAATTGTGTGTGACTGACCCAAGAAATAGGTTGAATGCTTCTAATAATAGATCTATACTACATAACACTTGACAAATAAATTAAGCTATGCTATCTTCACAGGTTTCCTGCCTCTCATTGTTTTTAGAGTTCTAGGATTGGGAATCCCCAAATCTATAGCTATTTTTATGATCAGATATTTGAATAAAGTTTGTCTATACTTCTAATTACATGAGTAGATGCTTTATGTGTTTGAGGGGAAAAAAAAGAAAATAATATTTGAGAGATTGACTTTATACATTGTTTGGAATAATTTATGATCTCCAGCACCACACTGACTTTAAATGGTTAAACATTCGGATTGATTTAAGAGGTGCCACTCCCTAGTGTTATAAATCGTTTAACATAAAGTACTAAATCATTAATAGTAATTTACACCAGGCACTATTTTGACTACTGGGAGTTCTAATCAAACCATTCTGTAAATTTAAATAAAAGATGTAGTTTAAAGGGGCATGAAACCCACATTTTATTGTTCCAGGATTTTGGTAGAACATAAAATTTTAAACAACTTTCCAGTTTACTTCCATTATCAAATTTGCTTCATTCTCTTGGTATCATTTGTTGAAGGAGCAGCAACGCACTGCTGGTTTCTAACTGAACATATGCGTGAGCCAATGACAATCGGTATATACATATGGAGCCACCAATCAGCAGCTAGAACCTAGGTTCTTTGCTGCTCCTGAGCTTACCTAGATATAGCTTTCGGCAAAGGATAACAAGAGAAGGAATCAAATTAAATAATAGAAGTAAATTGTATGCTCTGTCTAAATCAGTGTTTCCCAAACATCACTGGAATACAAAAACAAAAACAAAAAAAGGTTTCTATTTCTGCACATAAACAGTTACAGATCCTGCAGATTCACAGAAAGCAGCCAGGGAAGGAGACCGCAATCTACTTCCCCATCGCCAGCTGAGGGCAGAACTCCTAGTAACATTACCACATCCATCTGAGATGGCTTTACAGGGAACAAGGAGGCCCCTGAAGATGGGAAGGTAGAGCCTTAAAAGCCTATGGGGCCTATTTATTAAAGGTCTCGCAGACCTGATCTGACAGTGCGGATTAGGTCCGCAAGACCTCGCTGAATGCGGAGAGTAATACGCTCTCCGCATTTAACATTGCACCAGCAGCTCACAAGAGCTGCTGGTGCAACGCCGCCCCCTGCTGACTTGCGGCCAATCAGCCGCCAGCAGGGAGGTGTCAATCAACCCGATCGTACTCAATCGGGTTGATTTCCGGCAATTCCTGTCCGCCTCATCAGAGCAGGCAAGCAGGGTTATGGAGCAGCGGTCTTTAGACCGCTGCTTCATAACTGGTGTTTCTGGTGAGTTCGAAGACTCGCCAGAAACACGGGCCCCTATATCTCAGCCTTCTTTTCAAAGCTCTCCCCCAGCTACAGACTCAATAACAAGGATATAGTAGCATCAGCAGGGATTTCCTTGTTCCACGTGAAAGCATTATGCACGCATATGGTGACATCAGGGGGCATTCCAACCTCAGTTGGCTATTGGGCAGGAGACTACAATCTTTATAGTGTGCTTTATAGTACAGCAACATAGTAGTATTTTGTGGGGGGAAAAATAGAGAAAAAGAGAGAGAGAGGAGAAAAAGAGAGAGAGAGGAGAAAAAGAGAAAAAAAAAAAGAGAAAAAGTGAAAGAAAGAGAAAAAGTGAAAGAAAGAGAAAAAGTGAAAGAAAGAGAAAAAGAGAAAGAAAGAGAAAAAGAGAAAGAAAGAGAAAAAGAGAAAGAAAGAGAAAAAGAGAAAGAAAGAGAAAAAGAGAAAGAAAGAGAAAAAGAGAAAGAAAGAGAAAAAGAGAAAACAAGAAATTGGGAAGAATTCATATTAAAAATATATATGTAATTGTGTGTGACTGACCCAAGAAATAGGTTGAATGCTTCTAATAATAGATCTATACTACATAACACTTGACAAATAAATTAAGCTATGCTATCTTCACAGGTTTCCTGCCTCTCATTGTTTTTAGAGTTCTAGGATTGGGAATCCCCAAATCTATAGCTATTTTTATGATCAGATATTTGAATAAGTTTGTCTATACTTCTAATTACATGAGTAGATGCTTTATGTGTTTGAGGGGAAAAAAAAGAAAATAATATTTGAGAGATTGACTTTATACATTGTTTGGAGTAATTTATGATCTCCAGCACCACACTGACTTTAAATGGTTAAACATTCGGATTGATTTAAGAGGTGCCACTCCCTAGTGTTATAAATCGTTTAACATAAAGTACTAAATCATTAATAGTAATTTACACCAGGCACTATTTTGACTACTGGGAGTTCTAATCAAACCATTCTGTAAATTTAAATAAAAGATGTAGTTTAAAGGGGCATGAAACCCACATTTTATTGTTCCAGGATTTAGGTAGAACATAAAATTTTAAACAACTTTCCAGTTTACTTCCATTATCAAATTTGCTTCATTCTCTTGGTATCATTTGTTGAAGGAGCAGCAACGCACTGCTGGTTTCTAACTGAACATATGCGTGAGCCAATGACAATCGGTATATACATATGCAGCCACCAATCAGCAGCTAGAACCTAGGTTCTTTGCAGCTCCTGAGCTTACCTAGATATAGCTTTCGGCAAAGGATAACAAGAGAAGGAATCAAATTAAATAATAGAAGTAAATTGTATGCTCTGTCTAAATCAGTGTTTCCCAAACATCAGCTGATCAGAAACCATGGTTACTAACATGATCTCACCCATCAGCTGATTATTTCCCCTTTGAACTAGTACAGCTATAATGAAAACCTGGCCTGTTGGGGGGGTCTGTGAGGGCCGCACTTGGTAAACACTGGTCTAAATCATGAATGTCTAATTGTGACTTTACTGTCCCTTTAAGAATGGTATGGATAAAAATAGATAATGATGAAGGGATAAGAAGGCAGCAAATCTTAGCAATTATTTCCCAGTCAAGCCCATACACCATTACTGATGTGGATAAACATAATTTATACGCCTGATGTTCTACATGGCACATGGCAAGAAGACAGACAGTCTCTAAGTCAAAGAAAATTCACAATTTGTTTAAAAAATGTATTAACATTAGAAACATTGAAATGTGGTGTGATACGCACCTGCTTCCATGATAAACCTAGTCATTTTAAAATGGATTTTTATTCTTTTGTCTCTTTCGGACTGGTCTGTACTACCGGATTCCATTATAATTCCTTATTTCTTCCTAAACGAAATAGAAGATAAACTGCAAGTTATATTGCGACAGTCAAGTCCAAAAAAAACGTTCAGGTTTCAGATAGGGCATGTCATTTTAAAACAACTTTCCAAGTTACTCTTATCACCAATTTTGCTTTGTTCTCTTGGTATTCTTAGTTGAAACCTAAACGGTTCATATGCTAATTTCTTAGACCTTGAAGGCCGCCTCTTATGTGATGGCATTTTGACAGTTTTTCACCACTAGAGGGTGTTAGTTCATGTGTATCATATAGATAACTGTGCTCACGCACGTGGAGTTACCTAGGAGACAGCACTGATTGGCTAAAATGCAAGTCTGCCAAAAGAACTGAAATAAGGGGGCAGTTTGCAGACACTTGGATACAAAAAAATCATAGAGGTAAAAAGTGTATTAATATAACAGTGTTGGTTATGCAAAACTATGGAATGGGTAATAAAGGGATTATCAATCTTTTAAAACAATAAGAATTCTGGTATAGTCTGTCCCTTTAATATATATGGCCTCTTTTTAACAGTTCCTAACTAAAAGGCCAGCGGAAATAGTAAGTTCACATCAGCAGAAGATAAGCTTTGCTTAGATACAAATCAAACCTATTTCTAGGGCAAAAGCAATAGTCATTTAACTTGTGATGAAAAAAACAGTAAATAAGGAAAGTCTGAGTAAGACTTGCTTTGGCTAAATACAGTGATATAGATGATTCATTTCACATTTGATTTGTATTTCATCATATAAGTTAAATGAATATTGCTTTGCCTTGGGAGAAAAAAGCTTCACTTAGCAACAAATCAAACCTATCATCTGCTGTTGCAAACTAAACAGTTCAGAGCAGCTGTCCAGATGACACAGGACCTGCCTCTTTCCCCTAGTGGGCTGGGGTTTGCTGCTATTGGAGATGCCAGCATTGCCTGAAGTTATTAAATAGTGGCGAGTAGTGGTAAAAGATTAAAAGATTTCAAAAAGCGGTGACAACTCATAAAACGCCTGTTTTTTCAAGTACAGTGAGACTGTTCCTGAGCGAAGAGAAAAAGATGTAGTTATCGGGAAGGTGATGAAGATGCAGAGGGCTAGTTTATTTTGTGTAAGGAGTTTATGATGCTTCATTTTTGACAGAGGATTTTATCACTGTTACAAGAGGGCCTTAGAACTTACAGATCATCCTGACCTGAAACTGATTTGATTTTGTCAGAAGTGTGGTTAAACCATAAAGAACTGCCCTGGTTGTTCATTTGTTTAACCCTTTTGTGGATAAATTGCCAGATAATGACATGGCTAATACAATTGTGCAGTTTCACCAGTGCTCCACTTTCAATGGCAACAGGAGGTTCTGGCAGTTCAAACTGGGTGATGTTGGTGTTCTTATGAAATATCCTCCACAGACTTTCACCATATTTTGGGAATCAGGGATACTTATTCTACCCTGGTATGCCCCATTTCTGCCAGAGGTGCCAACGTTTTGGTCACTTGAAAGAGGACTGTATGTATGAGGCCAGTTGTAAGAACTGTGGGGAGTGGACTGTCCCCATAGCCGTAAGTGTAACATCTGCAGTGCCAATGATCATCTGGCCTGGCAATGCTCTAAGTATGGGCAGGAGGTGAGAGCTTTGCCCAGGAATTGATGAACAGAGATGTGCCAAAATCTGTTAGATGGGAGCAGCAACCCAAGGAAACAGGAGACCCTAAGAGGGTGGAAACATTGAAGCCTGTGGATGGTTTTGTTCTACCAGCTGACCTCTCTAGCTGTAGACCCTGGGGAGGTGAAATCTGTTAAGATGGATGATGCTGTGGTTTCTACATCTGTTACAGTTTCTGTTCTAGAGTTTGTTGACTTTGATTAACAAGAGGTACTCAGTTTAACTACATGGGAGGGGGCGATATGGACATCGTAAAAGAACCAAGGAAGAGAAAGAACGATTCCTCTTCTACACCTGAGCAGTGCAAGCTGTAGAAATTGCTAATGTGGAGTCTTCTCAGAGTCCCTGTGGCTCTGAGTTTATTAGGACTTATTCAGACCCTTCTGTAGGACAGCCTACGTATCTAGAGAGCACTCAGCTTAAAGGGATACTAAACACAAATTTGTATTAGTTATTTCTGAGTTTTGAGGGGTGGAGGTGAGGTTATTTAAGATTATTTGTTGATTTTAATTGTTTTGTTTTTTTAGTTTAAAGGGATAGGGAGGATGTAGTGGAGGGTTCTTTCAACCAATCAAACAAGGAATTGCGGGAAATTGTTAACAAATGTCAACATTGAAATGTGCATGGTTGAATTTAATTTTAAAATAGAAGCATTTTTGCTCCTATGCTCCCCTACTATACATTTAACAAACATTTTTAAAACGTTGTTCTGCTGAATGAACAAGTCGGTGTTCGTTAAAACTGAATATAGTTTTGCAAAAAAAAAAAAAGGAACAGGAACAAAAGTATAACAGCTAAATCCCAAGCTTATAAAATATATCAGACTCCAGAACAGTAAATGTGCACAGGGCGTTTCAGATAGGAAATGTCTAAAGAATGGCTTACCACTCTCTGTGGTCTTGTCGGTATTATGGCATCTATTTATCGTGGTTCATAGTTCTGTCGTGCACCTCCATGATGCTTCTGGCTCAGCACAGCATCCCTGTCAAAAAAACATATACACTTGGAAAAAATGTGGTATTTTCTACAGACCATTTACTGTTCCATACCGCACTCTAGATCATTTATATCCTCAATCTCATCTCCTCTATATCCATTCACAATTACCCACTTTCCCTAACCTCTCTAAAAGCTCACGTATCTTTCAGGTTTCACCAAATCGCACTCTCTTTCCCATCCTCCCACAATAACTGCTAAAGCTCGCTATCAACCCAGACCATTTAGCCTACACTGCTATCAGAGCAAAGCTTTTTAATTATTTAATTTCCACCGTTTTCCTAATGAATTATTTCCCAATTCCCATACACTTCTGTTCTATTGCAATTACATGTCTGCTGTTTCTCTACTGAAGTATTCCCATACACTTCTGTTCTATTGCAATTACATATCTGCTGTTTCTCTACTGAAGTATTCCCATACACTTCTGTTCTATTACAATTACATTTTATGCTGTTTCTCTACTGAAGTATTCCCATACACTTCTGTTGTATTGCAATTACATGTCTGCTGTTTCTCTACTGAAGTATTCCCATACACTTCTGTTCTATTACAATTACATGTCTGCTGTTTCTCTACTGAAGTATTCCCATACACGTCTGTTCTATTGCAATTACATTTCTGCCGTTTCTCTACTGAAGTATTCCCATACACTTCTGTTCTATTGTAATTACATTTCTGCTGTTTCTCTACTGAAGTATTCCCATACACTTCTGTTCTATTGTAATTACATTTCTGCTGTTTCTCTACTGAAGTATTCCCATACACTTCTGTTCTATTGTAATTACATATCTGCTGTTTATCTACTGAAGTATTCCCATACACTTCTGTTCTATTGTAATTACATTTCTGCTGTTTCTCTACTGAAGTATTCCCATACACTTCTGTTCTATTGTAATTACATATCTGCTGTTTATCTACTGAAGTATTCCCATACACTTCTGTTCTATTGTAATTACATTTCTGCTGTTTCTCTACTGAAGTATTCCCATACACTTCTGTTCTATTGTAATTACATATCTGCTGTTTCTCTACTGAAGTATTCCCATACACTTCTGTTCTATTGTAATTACATTTCTGCTGTTTCTCTACTGAAGTATTCCCATACACTTCTGTTCTATTGTAATTACATTTCTGCTGTTTATCTACTGAAGTATTCCCATACACTTCTGTTCTATTGTAATTACATTTCTGCTGTTTCTCTACTGAAGTATTCCCATACACTTCTGTTCTATTGCAATTACATTTCTGCTGTTTCTCTACTGAAGTATTCCCATACACTTCTGTTCTATTGTAATTACATTTCTGCTGTTTCTCTACTGAAGTATTCCCATACACTTCTGTTCTATTGTAATTACATATCTGCTGTTTCTCTACTGAAGTATTCCCATACACTTCTGTTCTATTGTAATTACATTTCTGCTGTTTCTCTACTGAAGTATTCCCATACACTTCTGTTCTATTGTAATTACATATCTGCTGTTTATCTACTGAAGTATTCCCATACACTTCTGTTCTATTGTAATTACATTTCTGCTGTTTCTCTACTGAAGTATTCCCATACACTTCTGTTCTATTGTAATTACATTTCTGCTGTTTATCTACTGAAGTATTCCCATACACTTCTGTTCTATTGCAATTACATCTCTGCTGTTTCTCTACTGAAGTATTCCCATACACTTCTGTTCTATTGTAATTACATTTCTGCTGTTTCTCTACTGAAGTATTCCCATACACTTCTGTTCTATTGTAATTACATATCTGCTGTTTCTCTACTGAAGTATTCCCATACACTTCTGTTCTATTGTAATTACATTTCTGCTGTTTCTCTACTGAAGTATTCCCATACACTTCTGTTCTATTGTAATTACATATCTGCTGTTTCTCTACTGAAGTATTCCCATACACTTCTGTTCTATTGTAATTACATGTCTGTCTTGTTTCCACTGAGGTAACTAGTCCCATACAGTTTTGTTCTGTTCCAGTTCTTCTCTCTCTGCAACACACTACCAAGTTACCTTCAGCTCCTGATCTTTTTACCTCATCCATGATACTGAAGTATCACCATGAATTGCCACCCATCGAATAGTTTTTTTCTCTATATAATTTTTGAGAGGGGGAAAATGCATTATCATACAGTGCATAAATCTACACTTCAATTCAGGAGACAACAAATAATTGGACAGTTGGAAATAAAAGTGTTCAGTTTCCCTTTTTTAACATTAAATCAGAATGCAGTTGATCACCACAGTACTTGCTAATCGTGACCCTTATAGATAACATAACAACATCTTACCTCACATTACCAG
This sequence comes from Bombina bombina, assembly GCF_027579735.1. Lineage (NCBI taxonomy): Eukaryota > Metazoa > Chordata > Amphibia > Anura > Bombinatoridae > Bombina > Bombina bombina. The sequence goes on from NC_069510.1 coordinate 96,074,662, forward strand.
CAGTATACGTGTGGTAGCAGCTAGATTCCATTCCTCTAAAGGACCCGCTCACTTAACAACAGTCACGTGACTGCGGTGATCACATGTTACGAGAGGTGAAGGAAGAGCGGTAGCGGCTAGATTCCATCCCTCTAAAGGACCCTTTGACATCTTAGAAGTCACGTGACTGCAGTGATCACATGGTACAGAAAGTTGAGGATTAGGATGGAATGGGAAGCAGAAGAGGGCGGGAGACTCAAATTAATAGGACACTTATGTTTTAGCTCTGCTGTTGTGTGTTTAGTCAGGACTTTTTTATCCGTGCTTATGCTGTTGTGTGATTGGTCAGAACTTGTTATCTGGGCTTATGCTGTGTGATTGGTCAGAACTTGTTATCTGGGTTTATGCTGCTGTGTGTTTGGTCAGAACTTGTTATCTGTGCTTATGCTGCTGTGTGTTTGGTCAGAACTTGTTATCTGTGCTTATGCTGCTGTGTGTTTGGTCAGAACTTGTTATCTGTGCTTATGCTGCTGTGTGTTTGGTCAGGATTTGTTATCTGGGCTTATGCTGCTGTGTGATTGGTCAGAACTTGTTATCTGGGTTTATGCTGCTGTGTGATTGGTCAGGACTTGTTATCTGGGTTTATGCTGCTGTGTGTTTGGTCAGAACTTGTTATCTGTGCTTATGCTGCTGTGTGATTGGTCAGAACTTGTTATCTGTGCTTATGCTGCTGTGTGTTTGGTCAGAACTTGTTATCTGTGCTTATGCTGCTGTGTGTTTGGTCAGAACTTGTTATCTGGCCTTATGCTGCTGTGTGATTGGACAGGACTTGTTATCTGGGCTTATGCTGCTGTGTGATTGGTCAGAACTTGTTATCTGGGCTTATGCTGCTGTGTGTTTGGTCAGAACCTGTTATCTGTGCTTATGCTGCTGTGTGATTGGTCAGAACTTGTTATCTGGGTTTGTGCTGTTGTGTGTTTGGTCAGAACTTGTTATCTGTGCTTATGCTGTTGTGTGTTTGGTCAGAACTTGTTATCTGGGTTTGTGCTGTTGTGTGTTTGGTTAGAACTTGTTATCCGGGTTTGTGCTGTTGTGTGTTTGGTCAGAACTTGTTATCTGGGTTTGTGCTGTTGTGTGTTTGGTCAGAACTTGTTATCTGGGTTTGTGCTGTTGTCTGTTTGGTCAGAACTTGTTATCTGTGCTTATGCTGCTGTGTGTTTGGTCAGAACTTGTTATCTGGGCCTATGCTGCTGTGTGTTTGGTCAGAACTTGTTATCTGTGCTTATGCTGCTGTGTGTTTGGTCAGAACTTGTTATCTGGGCTTATGCTGCTGTGTGATTGGTCAGAACTTGTTATCTGGGCTTATGTTGTTGTGTGTTTGGTCAGAACTTGTTATCTGGGCTTATGTTGTTGTGTGTTTGGTCAGAACTTGTTATCTGGGCTTATGCTGCTGTGTGATTGGTTGGGACTTGTTATCTGGGCTTATGCTTTTGTGTGTTTGGTCAGAACTTGTTATCTGGGCTTATGATTCTGTGTGATTGGTCAGGACTTGTTATCTGGGCTTATGCTTTTGTGTGTTTGGTCAGAACTTGTTATCTGAGCTTATGCTGCTGTGTGATTGGTCAGAACTTGTTATCTGGGTTTATGCTGCTGTGTGTTTGGTCAGGACTTGTTATCTGGGTTTATGCTGCTGTGTGTTTGGTCAGGACTTGTTATCTGGGTTTATGCTGCTGTGTGTTTGGTCAGAACTTGTTATCTGTGCTTATGCTGCTGTGTGTTTGGTCAGAACTTGTTATCTGTGCTTATGCTGCTGTGTGATTGGACAGGATTTGTTATCTGTGCTTATGCTGCTGTGTGATTGGACAGGACTTGTTATCTGGGCTTATGCTGCTGTGTGATTGGAAAGGATTTGTTATCTGGGCTTATGCTGCTGTGTGATTGGTCAGGACTTGTTATCTGTGTTTATGCTGCTGTGTGTTTGGTCAGGACTTGTTATCTGGGTTTATGCTGCTGTGTGTTTGGTCAGGACTTGTTATCTGGGTTTATGCTGGACATGGAAGAAACACTAATCAGATAAAGGAATGAGAAGAACATGTTTTCATGAAGCAAGAAGCTGAGATCCTGATTAGAGGCCTCTTTATAACAGCCAGAGATTTGTAGATTGTCTTTTTTTCTACTCTGAATAATGGGAATCTCATCTGTGCCTAAGATTTGTGCTAGAAATATAAAGACCTGGGTGTGGGAAAATATTGCACATGGAGCCCAACATTTGTTTTTTTTTTTTTTTTTTTTTTTTTTTTTTTATTATAAGCGTGACTGTGTATTAAACTATAAGTGTGTATTTATAAGAGTTAGTGTAGTTACGGCCTAATATCTCACCCAATTTATAATTGTGGAAAGCGGGCACCTGTGAGGATCAGCAACTAATATATATATAGAAATTAATAAGGGCTATATCCCTTAAACATTCATAATTTAACCAGGATATCTTAAGCATTATAGTGAATCATTTCTCAAATGCAATTAATAAACTTATGCTAACAAAAAAGTAAAAAAAAATTGCATATACCCAACTATATCAACATAAAAAGAAAAAAAAAAAAGGGTCAATTTATTTAACTAAATTTAAGCAATTACTTAACCGTCTAAATCCCTCTCTCTCTTCTCTCCTAAAGAGGGAGACTGTTAAACAGAAAATAAGTGCACCATTCTTGAAACGTGTAATATATCATATAATATGCCACGTGAGGAGAAAAGCCAGATTGCCCAGGCCTAGTCTCTTAGCTCTCTATAAGCCTCCAGGTAGCGTAGAAATAACCTAGATAATGAGAAACACCATTTTCAAAATGGTCAGGAACCGATGTACTGTTGCGCCTTGTATCTTAAGGTAAAGTTCAGCTTTATGAACTAATTGTGGCAGTTCTAAATACCATCAGTTGTAATCAGTCCTGCTATACTTTGGCACCTTGATGTAAGAAATACTCCTAATTCTTCTTTAGGGAACACTTCAGGCTCTTGTTACCCCTAGACCATCGAAAGGGAAATAGATGAGTAGGAGAAGGGGGGCGGAAAGAGAGTTCACCAAATAGAAGAAATGTCACTTCTCCCTAGCTTATGTCAATTCAGTCCCTCAAATGGGTCACTTAGCCTCATCCACCTCCTGTGAATCTTCAGCTCCCAGGAGCCAAGATACCCCATATATGTACGCTATGCCTGTAAGCCAGGTGTGCCTTATTAGGTATAAAGAAACATTTGGCAGTCCGCTTTGAAAACCTTGTAGAGGTAAAGCCGGGGTTCCTTCCCGCTATCGGTCAGTCAGGCCAAACAAAAGCTGTGACGCTCTTCACCGCGAGGAGGGCGCGCTCCCCACAGATCTCTCTGCAGGCAGACTACCCCCTCCTACAAGCGGCTACTCCAGTCAGCAAGGCCAACCACTTCACAGGTAATATCTCTCTTACCCGACTTTACTGTCCTTCTCCTTCAATCTGCCGGTTTTTCTCTGCGGTAGTTGCGGTATCCACCGCCGGGCTTTACCGCCAGTAAAGGGCTTCCTCTGCTCAGACGTAGACTGCGTCTGTAGAACTTGCAACCGGCCCCAGGGATTCCGGATAGCGCAAGCAACTTTTAGCCGGGGGAGATTTCCTAGCTCCCTTCTCTAGAGCGCCGTGAGCCGTGCAGCGTGTCTAACGGCTCCGCCCCCACCGGAAGTCCTCTATCCCTCCCCAACATTTGTTTTTATTCTTCATGTTGTATTATTTATTTTGTAGGAGAGAAGCTGTTACCTGGAACTGCAGTGAGCTATGGGAAACCACTGAAATACGTAAAACTGAACTTGCTAACTATACACAAATTGTCTTGTATATGATTGTGGGGGTATCAGTCATTACATAATTAGTTAGATTCAGACAACAAGGAAGTTGGTTTCTTATTCAAGCTGTTTCTTATTTGTGATATTCTGTTTCTTATTCATAGAAGTTGGTTTCTTCATTTTTTTTTATTTTTTTTTGTAAGTCGGCTTTAAATTGACTTTCAAATAAAAATATAGGTTTTATTTAAATACCAATATGATTCATATAATGTAGTTACACGGAGGTGAATTCCTTTTATACTGCAATTGTATATACAAACTGGAAAAAAGGGCATACGTTGGCACCAATACAAATATTACAATTTGAGTAACTGTTATGTGCAAAGGATTAATGACCATTGGGCCACTGATGTTACTGTTAATATATGTAGAGTAGATCTCCATCCATGACATGCAGTTGCTTTCAGCCTGGCCCAATGGTGTTTTGGGCACATAAATTGATTCCAACCCTGGCCAAGGTGCTGTAATTTCCATAGTTAAATAAGTAACTGATATTTGAAAAGGGTTAATGACCATTGGGCCACTGATTTTACTGTTAATATATGTAGGGTAGACCCCCCTCCATGACGTGCACTTTTTTTTAGCCTGGCGCAATGGTGTTTTGGGCACAGCACTTGATGCCAACCCTGGCATAGGTGCTGCAATTCCAATTTTTGAATAAGTAACTGATATTTTCAAAGGGTTAATAACAATTGGGGCAGGCTAAAAACAATTTCATGTCATGTAGGGGGATCTACCCTTTATATATTCATAGTAAAATCAGTGGCCCAATGGTTATTAACAGCATCTATGCCAGGATTGGCATTCATTTATGTGCCCAAAACACAATTGGGCCAGGCTAGAAACAATTGCATTTCATGGAGGGGGACCTACCCTACATATATTAACAGTAAAATCAGTGGCCCAATAGTCTTTAACCCTTTGAAAATATCAGTTACTTATTCAACAATGGGAATTACAGCACCTATGCCAGTGTTGGCATCAATTTCTGTGCCCAAAACACCATTGGGCCAGGCTAAAAACAACTGCATGTCATGGATGGGGATCTACTCTAGGTATCTTAATAGTAAAATCAGTGGCCCAATGGTCATTGACCCTTTGAAAATATCAGTTACTTATTCAGCTATGGAAATTACAGCACCTTGGCCAGGGTTTGCATCAATTTATGTGCCCAAAACACCATTGGGCCAGGCTGCAAAAAAATTATGTAATAGAGGGGGATCTACCCTACATATATTAACAGTAAAATAAGTGACCAATGGTCATTAGCCCTTATGTGCCCAAAACATCATTGGGCCAGGATAAAAACAATTGCATGTCATGGAGGGGGATCTACCCTGTATATATTCATGGTGAAATCAGTGGCCCAATGGTTATTAACCCTTTGAAAATATCAGTTACTTATTAAAAAAATGAGAATTACAGCTATGCCAGGGTTGACATCAATTTATGTGCCCAAAAAACCATTGGGCCAGGCTAAAAACAATTGCATGTCATGCCTGGGGATCTACCCTAAATATATTAACAGTAAAATCAGTGGCCCAATGGTCATTAACCCTTTGAAAATATTAGTCACTTATTCAACAATGGGAATTAGAGCACCTATGCCAGTGCTGGCATCAATTTCTATGCCAAAAACACAATTGGACTAGGCTAAAAACAATTGCATGTCATGGAGGGGGATCTACCCTACATTCATTCATTTAGAATTCAGTGGCCCAATGGTTATTAACCCTTTGCAATTATCAGTTACTTATTCAACATTTTAATATTTGTATTGATGCCAATGTATGCCCTTTGTTTACAGTTTGTATATACAATTGTTGTATAAAAGGAATTCACCTCTGTGTAACTACATTATAATAAATCATATTGTTATTTAAATAAAACCTATATTTTTATTTTAAAGTCAATTTAAAGCAGTCTCACAAAAAAATTTGAATAAGTAACCAACTTCCATGAATAAGAAACAGAATATCATGAATAAGAAAAAGCTTGAATAAGAAACCAACTTCCTTGTCGTGAAATTCAGATAGATTTGTTAAGCTTTATATTTTAAACTTTAAAATGTAAATTAATTCATAACAACAGGAAAGTTTTTTAAGTGCTGGTATTACTCACTACACTATGATTGACACCAAGGGGATTATGGAAGGGAAGGGGTTAATAACTGTTCTGCGTATGACTGATGGGGAAGAGTTAATTATAGTATTCTGTGTTACTGGTATGAATGGGCATTATTCTCTCTCCCTGTGTGTACATGACTGTCTCCTTGTGTATGTGCCTTTCTCTGAGTCGGAGACACAAAATGACAGACACAGTCACACTCTCTCTATAACACTGTCACTTTCTCTCTCTTGTTGTCACACTCTGTCATTCTCTCTCTTTTTTTTTTCTTTTTTTTTTTTTTTTTGTTTTTTTTTTTTTCTTTTTTTTTTTTTTTCTCTCTTTTTTTTTTTTTTTTTTCTCTTTTTTTTTCTCTCTCTTTTTTTTTTTTCTCTTTTTTTTTCTCTTTTTTTTCTCTTTTTTTTTCTCTCTTTTTTTTTTCTCTTTTTTTCTCTTTTATTCTCTTTTTTTCTCGCTTTCTTTTTTTTTTTCTCTCGTGTTAATATTTTCAGTGATAAATCAAAAGTTTGCAAAAAAGTTAAATATATATATATATATATATATATATATATATAGCGCTTTTGGAGGCGAAACAGTGGCATGAAATATACCAAAATGGGCCTAGATCAATACCTTGGATTGTCTACTAAACAAAATATATAGTTTTGATAGGTAAAAAAAAAATCAAGGTCCTATTTCTGTGTAAATGGAGTGATTGCAAAAATGCTCAACATTTTCTGGTACTTTGGGCAAGTTTTTGTCTAAAATTTCAGGTCCTTAATGTGTTGATCTTATCCAACAGGAAAATGGGTCAAAAGAAGAATAGTATCAGCATGAGGAGCAGGATTCAGGGAAACGTCAGGAAGTCTAGACAAAGCATACGCCTTTTTTATTTTTTATCCTGGTCGTTAATCAGATATAACCGATAATAATTCATTATAAAAATAGTTGTCAACGGGGAACTTCCGGGTGGCGGCCATGGCAGGTCATATGATTTACAGCTCCTTCATCTGCTGCCACATATCTATATGAAAGCTATTCCTCATTAACCCATCCACCTTATATTTTAGAGTGAGACTCTACAGCAAAGCATACTCTTTCACATAATACCACTCTTTCAAGATTTGAGGCACTATCTAGCCCACCGGAACATTTCAGAGGTTGCGGCCTAACATCTTTACCCCCCCGGCAGGGTAACAATCGGCCCTGCCGTCAGTAAGCAGTGGTATCCCGCAAGACACTGCATATATTTTTTCCAGTAAGACGCAATATTCAATCAAAATAAGCATAGCATACCTCACTCCTGGCTATGGCTTACTTCAATACATCTGATATGGAGATTCCCTCAAACTTTTTGGAAGAGCTACGCAGCTTGCTCGCTTCCCACCATGCGGCCTTAGAAGACAAACTTTACACAGTTTTCAAGCACAGTAGCGCCCGGTTGGCCCACATACTCACCCAACCTGAAACCTACGTGAGAGAAGGTGTTGGTGGCAGCGCTTTGGGGCCCCAGCGTCCACACCCTACCTTCAAAGTACCAGTAAGAGACTGAGAGTCGCAAGCCGTGGAAACAACATCGCAACCCGATATAGTGTGGGAGAAAAGACACACGACCGCATTGGAGAGCTCTGCTAAATTTTTCCAAGCCCACAATATCGATCTGGAGGTGCCCCGGTCGGACAGCACTTCCAGCCCAGAAACAGGATTATGCTTATGGAGACCAGGGACTGCATGCTATGTTCTCTCCCTCAACTATGATAAAACCGCTTGTGCTCCTTAGTGATACAAGACGGCCCTGGCCAGTTTTGCCTTACCCGCTTCTCCACAAGATCTCATTGCTTCATAGATGGGATCCGGGTGGCCTGCTTGCCCTCTGTGTCTAGGCTTCTTGGTCCACTTGTAGGACTCTGGCGACTAACTTTCACTGGACATCGCGAGTCAACCAAGGTACTCAAAATATGCTCATCCTATTACATGTGACCCCCTTACTTTTGCACTAGGACTCTGGCAACATATCATTAGGGGTAGAGAAGGAGCTCAGCATGTCGTGTTCAGGAGCAGGGTAATCGCTTGGGACGCTTTCTATTGCCAGCTTGACTCTTAGCTCCCCACCGGCAGACTACTGAGCCAGTATTTGCTGTCTTTCAGCTTGTATTTTGCATACTACCTAAAAGCCAATTTAATCATGCGGGGGTCAACTTGCAATATCCAGATGTGTACTTTTGGCCTCTTACCTTTTGGACATTTACCAGTTTAACTTAGCTTTTAATTTTTAGTATTCAACATATTGAATCTTTATGCACTAACTCTGAACTTCCATCATGTACCCTACCCTGATGTTCCCTTGCTGAAGAATTAATATATTATTGCCGTTAATTGACCATCTCACCCATTATTACTCCATATTATCTATATCAAATAGAGTAACATATTGCCCCATATTCATACTGTTGTGGAATTTTGTGCAGGCTGGACCTGCTCTAGTGTCGTTGTCCACTATATTCCCATCTTACAATGTCATATGTGTCATATTTTAAAGAAAGGGAACACTCTAATCTTGTAGGCAACATAGATTGTGTACACTTTGCTAATTCTGTTTCTTTTGTTATATGAGTGTGTAAGCTGTGTATTGCTAGTTGACCCACTGTATCTTGTCTCATCTACAGCCTCTAATTGAGATCAGTGTTCAAGTTTTAAGTTATTTCAGAATAGAGGTAAGGGGTACATTATATGCGATACAATATTGCAGTTATACCGGTTTACAATCGACCGTTCATGAAGTTTACCCTTCCCGCTACATAAATAACCAACTTTGCTCTTTATTTACATTGTATATCTTTTGGGGAGCTCTCCTGAACAGATACTAAGATTTTTGTTAGTAAGTTTTATGTTACTCAATATTCCTTCACAGATTTGTAGGTATGCGCACCTAATAGCATGGTGTCTTTCTTAATCATTCTAGTTCTCTATATAAACCTAAACTGTTGATAAAGCCTGAACTACAAACGAGAAAAACTGAGGCACGTAGGCTGAGATCCAAAAGTATTCTTCCTATTGGAAACATCTCCTATAGCTTGACTAATCTAACTTGAGGTCCAACAGTGGCCTCCTATGTTCACCTGGAGGTTTAACGTACATTAGACATATTACTTAATCACTAAGCCCTTGGTTCTTTGACCAGGAAAATGTATCATATTCTGTCACTGTTAAATAACATATTGTTAATGTTCAACTGATTCTACTGTGACATTTCCATGTATATTCTTTTCTTTTTGTATGCCTTTATTTTAGCCTTAATAAATAAAATAAAAAATCGTCAACTAATTTCATCATTCGATTTGTTAGCCTGTGCCCTGCACCAGCAGCTTCACTCCGATGAACATCTGAACATGATATTGTTTTTTTATGGTTATGGCCTTAGACTAAAGGATGTCTACATTTTGTTTGATTCACTTTTTCAAAACAGAATACATTTATTTTTCAGCTTACAACTACTCCTGGCTTATGTGGGTTAGATCGCCTGTACAACCCAGAAATAATAGGAGTCATCATTTGGATTATTTATATTAAATTGCAGACCTGCCAACTCACACGGTCTGGCCGTGTGACACATGATTTGCTGTGTTTTCTTGCGATCACCCAAGGTGTGCTGGGGACCAGTCAGAACAGCTAGGAGGCAGCAGTGAGGAAGTGAATAAACAGAGGCAAGCTGAGGAGGACATCAACAGCAAAGTCAATGCTTACTTTGTTTGAGAGGCCCCTTGCCAAGGAGGAAAACACTTTGCATTGGTGGAGAGCTAACAAAAGATAAGTATCCCACCTTGGCGAAATTGGCAAAATTCTACTTATGCATCTCAGGCACCTCAACACCATCTGAGCACCTCTTCTCTGTTGCAGGCAACATAGCTGCAAAAAGAGAGCCAGCCTCAACCAGGAGCATGTGGACATGTAGACATTTTTGCATTTCAATGCAAAGCTTCTGGAAGAGTGAATAAAAGAATGTTATAAACAGTGACAATCTACCACCTTCTATTTCTACATCTTTTCAAACATTTTGTGGTTTTGTTTTGTTAATTTAAAGTTTTAGGGGTAGATTTATTAATTAGTGGATGCTGCTTAATCCGTCCGAGGTTTCAGGTCCGCCTGAAAGCTAAGTTAAGAAGCAGCGGTTGTAAGTCCACTGCTCTTTAACTTGACTGCAATCATCCCGATCAGATACAATCGGATGATTGACACCCCTACTAGCGGCCGATTGGCCGCAAATGTGCAGGGGGCGGAATTGCACAAGCATTTCACTAGAAATGCTTCTGCAATGATTTGCTACAGCGAATCATGTCCGCTTGACCTTTTGATAAATCTACCACTTAATCTGAAGTTAATAATTGTAACACTCAGTGTGTGAATTTTATTTTAAAGATATTAAAACAAAATTGCAATTATTTTTTTTTTTTTTTTTTAATCTGATTAATTGAAAAAATAACCGCCCGATTAAACGATTATGAAAATAATCGTTAGTTGCAGCCCTAGAATAATGCCCACCGGGGCTTGTCTAGGACAAAAGACGCTTTGCTGCTCTATGGTACTCAAGATTATGATGGTCAGTAAAAATAGTAATGGGTTGTACAGCTCCCTCAAATAAATGCCTCCATTATTCTAGGGCACATTTAATTACCAACAACTCTCCTTCCCCAACATCGTAATTCTCAAAAGCTGGAGTCAAACGACGAGAAAAGAAAGTCACTGGATGCAACTGACCCTTAATGTCCTCTTGCTGAGACAAAAAACAGCACCAATATTAGAGGCATCCACTTACAAGAAAGTGGGTTTCTGTACATTATTATTATTATTATCAGGTATTTGTAGAGCGCCAACAGATTCCGCAGCGTACATCTGGCTGGATAAGGATAAGTGCTGAAGTGAACAAAGTCTTAAAGGGACAATCTACTCAAAATTAAACTTGCATGATTCAGATAGGGAATACAATAGTAAACAACTTTCCAATTTACTTTTATTATCACATTTGCTTTGTTCTCTTGTTATTCTTTGTTGAAAGCTAAACCTAGGTAGGTTCATATTCACTTTATCCTCGGCATCACTAAATACTCAAAGTATCCATAACAGGGACGGAAAGCAGGATTCCATTCATTGTCTTGCCTTTTAAAGCACCAACACCCTAGCTCCTTTAATTGTATTTAACATCTCAAAAATAAGCAGTAAAGTATATCTATTACGAATAGTAATGTTATTAAAGGCTCTATAGTTCACATAACCATAGTCCATCCTTCTTTACAGGCTCTAGCTGGGGAAGTGGAAGGTCTAATAAAACCTTTGGCCAAAATGTCATCAATATATTCTTTAAGATGAAGTAATTAAGGTCAAGGCAAGGGAGAAATTCTTCCAAAAGGTATTGGAGCACTTGGGACTAAATCATTGGACACCCATACGGGCACCTTAGGAGGAATCTGCCCCCTTCTTTTCAAATATATCATGTAAGTCTCTGTAAGGTTCAGGTACTGCTACCATATCTCCCAGGGAGAGAGGGTTATGTAATCTTAGCTAGGGTAGCCCCAAGATAAGCGGAAACAAAGGGGAAACCACAACATCAAACTACAAAGTCTCAATATGACCAAAACCCAAAGACACAGATACTGACAAAGTCTCTCAAGTAATAGGACCACAATTCATAGGACTTCTATCTGCAACAAACAGCTGTAGTCTTAGCTTGTAGAGGAATCTTAATATTATCAGCCAGAGTAGAATCAATTAAACATCCACTTGCACCGGAATCCCTAATTGTATCAATTCTCTTTGTCGACCACTGTAACAAGGGAAACGGATAATTAGGATGCCCCAGGAATAAATGAAGTATTCAGAAACACAGCTGCCGAAATTTGATTACCTTCTCTAGAAACCTTCTTAGATCTCAGTTGTGAAGAATGGGTCCAATTTGTATAGGCTCTTCCTGGGATAAAGAATTAGCAACAGGAGGGTAGGTAATAACAGGGAACACTTGAGAAGAACCAGAGGCTATGTAGCCAGTCTTTCATGATGTCCCTCTTAAAGTAGTCTGTCAATGTGGATGACAAGGGAAATCCTACTTTCTAAGTCATTGAGAGGGCCAATACAAGCAAGTTCATCTTTAAGCTGTTCAGACAGAAGACCAAGATGAAATTGATCCAAAAGGGCAGGAGCATCCCAATTAGTATCACTAGAGAGACATAATCCTCCACAGATTTTCTTAATTGCCGGAAAGCTCTTAAAGCAGACTGAGCAAAAGACAATGTGGGTTATCATACAGGATACATTAAAGGGACAGTCTAGTCAAAATTAAACTTTCATGATTCAGATAGGGCATGTCATTTTAAACATACTTCCAGTTTACTTTTATCATCAAATTTGCTTTGTTCTCTTGGTACTCTTAGTTGAAAGCCAAACCTAGGTAGGCTCATATGCTAATTTATAAGGCCGCCTCTTATCTGAATATATTTGACCGTTTTTCACAGCTAGAGGGCGCTAGTTCTTGTTTTCCATATAGATAACATTGTGCTCACACCTGTGTATTTACTTATGAGAGGGCACTGATTGGCTAAAATTCAAGTCTGTCAAAAGAACTGAAATAAGGGGGCAGTCTGCAGAGGCTTAGATACAAGGTAATCACTGAGATAAAAAGTATATTACTATAACAGGGTTGGTTATGCAAAACTGGGGAATGGGTAATAAAGGGATTATCTATCTTTTTAAGCAATACAAATTCTGGAGTAGGCTGACCCTTTACAGTACAGTGCTCTGAAAACCGCATCATTTATTTTGTATAAGGCGTAATATTCAAGTTTAAATACAACACTAAATTTCTACCTAGCAGAGAGCTGCCATAATTTGTATGGGATAGATCTCGCCACTCGCAGAAACAGCCTCTTTTTTTTTTTATATAGAATTCCGCAAGGCCTACTTCATGCAAACCACGCATACAGCAGCAAATTTTATAGAATTGTGCCCTAAGTAACAGGAGAGAGATACAGTGCATCAAATAAACAAAACATAATAGGAGAAATACGTTTTAAATAAACTGAATATCAAACATAGAACATTTGTCTCACGTATACAGAGTAAGACACCAGCACCCTCTACATGTGGTTAACCTGGTATTGGGTTTTGTATTTACAGACCTGTTACATGTACATATGCCGCATATTAATTGTGATATAATATTGCTGGCATGTTAATAAGCAAAATAATTATTAATCATAAATTGTTTCCGTTTATGCTATGACCTAGTATCGCTATGTAATAAAGCCAGAAGGCAGCCACTGCCCACTATACCTTGGCTGTGACACCGCTGACTGACACCTGTCACTTTCTCCATAAATAAAAAAAAAAAAGGAAGAAAAACTAGCATGTCGTTTGCTGATTGGATAAGTGCAGTCACGCGTTACCTCACCAGCAGGGTGCGCTGTAGCTGAAGTTTGCGTGGTGTTAATACGTGTGAGCAGCAGATAGGACACTCCAGCATTATCTGCTCTCGTGTCTCTGAACTGTGTTGATGCCGCACACATTACCCCAGTGCATAGGTAAATGCAGGGCCCTCTGCTCCCGGGTGGGCATATACTCAGCAAAAGGGGTATAGGAGCCGTACATTGGTCATTGCTGTCATTTAGGTGCATACACGCAGCAAAAGGGTTACATGACCGTGTATCTGATGTCTGTTCTTATGTTGACACATACTAATTGCTGTCATGTAGGTGCATACTCAACAAAAGTGCACAAATACCCAGCAAAAAGGGTACAGGGGCTGTACACCTTGTCACTGCTCTTATGTGGGCACATATCCAGCAAAACCTGTACAGGAGACATATATCTGGTCATTGCTGTTACTGATGACGCCCAGTAAAAGGGTTACATAGATCAAACATCCAGCCATTCTCATGTGAGCACATATCAAGCAAAATGGGTTACAGGGGCCCAAGTACTTGGTCTTTATTCTCACAGTGGGCACATACCCAGCAAAAGAGGGCAAGGGGCCGTACATCTGATAACTACTCTCATCTGGGTACATACAAAGAAAAATTGGATATAGGGGTATATACCTTGCAAAAGGTTTTAGAGGGCCCATATATTTGGTCACATACCCAGACAAGTGTTTTTTGGGCACAAAGGGATTTTTTTTATCACTATAGCAACATAATTACCAGACTTTGTCTAGAATAGATTGTATGCACAATATTTGTAGTGCCTAGTGTGATAATATACATGATATCGGGGTTTGAGAAATCCTGACAGCCAGGAACCACAGCCCTAAAATTTTAATTTTAGCTCAGAATATTTTGGAGTTTTGTTCATATCTCAGTATATAGTAAATATGTTCACTTTCATTAACCCCTTTACGCCAGGGTGCAATTGCTGAGATCGAAACAAAGTTACGATGTGAAAACTTGCTGGAAAATTAAAATGATGCAATTGTCTATGCAATCATGTGATTTCAACACTGAAATTGGATCATGGGGCACTCTCCCCCTCCCCCATTCTTGATTACGCAGAAGGGGGAGGCTGCAGGTCACCATATAAGGTAGGACGTTCCATGCTTTTTTCAGCATTGAAGCTGGCGCTGGATATTTCAGCAAGACAACGACCCAAAACACTGCTCAAAATCTACTTTGGTATTTATGCAGAGGAACAAGTACAATGTTCTGGAATGGCCATCCCATCCCCAGACCTGAATATCATTGAAAATCTGTGGGGTGATTTGAAGCGGGCTGTCCATGCTCGGCAACCATCAAACCTAACTGAACTGGAGATGTTTTGCGAGGAGGAATGGTCCAAAATACCTTCACCCAGAATTCAGACACTCATGACAGGCTATAGGAAGCGTCTAGAGGCTGTTATTTCTGCTAAAGGAGTCTCTACTAAATATTGATGCAATATTTCTGTTGGGGTGCCCACATTTATGCACCTGTCTAATTTAGTTTGGATGCATATTGCATATTTTCTGTTAATCGAATAAACCTCATTTCACTACTGAAATATTACTGTGTCCTTCAGTTATTTGATAGATCAAAATGAAATTACTGATCCAAACACCCAATTATTTATAAATGAAAATCATGGAAATTGTTAGGGGTGCCTAAACTTTTGCATACAACTGTATGTGTGTGAAGTGCCCTCTCTTCTTTTGATATATATATTGCTCAGCATAAAGTACACCCCATCAGATTTATCAGAAAACATTTACTTACCTTTCAGAAAAAACATATTCTATGGGCCATTGATTGCAACCGTGATTTGTTAATTTTCACCCACAACAAAGTATTTTTCCTAACAAATTAATTTGAAGATCATGTTGCAAAAATGAATACACCACAAAGAAAGTCAAAGGAGCAAAGCTAAATGTCTGTCAACAAATTCCTAATTAGCAAGAATTCAAATAGAGGTGAGTCTAATTATTCATTTAACAGGTGTCCAGCAGACAATTATAAAAGGGTGTTACTTACAAAAGAAAACGCCTTTGCATGTCATGCTGTCAGCAATGGCACCACATGGAAGAGAAATGTCACAAGGCCTGAGAAAGAAAATAGTTTCTTTACACAAGAAAGGTGAAGGCTACAAGAAGATCAGCAAAGCTTTACTTATCAGTCAGAATACTGTAGCAAAAGTGATACAAATATTTAACAAAGATGTAACTGCAACCATCTCACAGAGACGTCCAGGCCATCCACGGAAATTAACACCTCAACAGGAGCGTCTTCTGATGAGAATAGTTGAAGAAAATCGCCATGCAAGTTCACTGCAGTCAGCTAAAGAAGTAGAAAGCCAAACTGGGGTGATTGTTTGCCCTGACACAATATGGCATACACTGCAGAGGAATGGCATGCATGGGTGTCATCCATGAAGGAAGCCAGGACACATGCTGAAAAATTAGAAAACTTCTGGGACTCTGGAGTGATGAGACCAAGATAAATGTTTTTGGAATTGATGGATTCAAAACTGTATGGTGTCGCAAAGGTGAAGAGTACAATGAAAAATGAATGGTGCCTACAGTGAAACATGGTGGTGGCAGTGTCCTGTGGGGCTGAATGAGTGCTGCTGGAGTTGTCGGGGAGCTGTATTTCATTGATGGTATCATTAAATTCCAAATGTACTGCTCTATATTGAAAGACAAGATGCTACCATCATTCCATGCCCTTGGTCGTCATGCAGTTTTCCAACATGGCAATGATCCAAAACACACATCTAAGGCCACTGTTGCCTTTCTGAAGAAGAACAGGGTGAAAGTGATGCAGTTGCCAAGTATGTCTCCTGATCTGAACCCAATCGAACACATATAGGGAATTCTGAAGAGATAAGTTGAACATCACTCTCCATCCAGCATCCAGGCTCTAAAAGAGGTCGTTCTTGAAGAATGGAAAAAGATAGATGTTGCAATTTGTCGCCAACTTGTTCATTCCATGCTAGAAGACTTGGTGCTGTCCTTACAAATCATGGAGGTCATACAAAATAAAGATGTAGTGGGGTGTATTTATTTGTGCCTCACCTACTTTGAGTAAAGCTGAAGATTTTGTAATATGTTATATTATTAACCTTACTTTCATGTAATGAGCTAAACAAATGTTCTATAAAACTCGTTTTTGTAAAAATTCTGGAAATACATATATAGACATTTTATATGTGTACATATGTATTAATGTATTTAAATGTGTATATAGGTATTTACAGACATACAGTATCTCACAAAAGTGAGTACACCCCTCACATTTTTGTAAATATTTTATTATATATTTTCATGTGTCAACACTGAAGAAATGACACTTTGCTACAATGTAAAGTAGTGAGTGTACAGCCTGTATAACAGTGTAAATTTGCTGTCCCCTCAAAATAACTCAACACACAGCCATTAATGTCTAAACTGTTGGCAACAAAAGTGAGTACACCCCTAAGTGGAAATGTCCAAATTGGGCCCAGTTAGCTATTTATCCTCCCCAGTGTCATGTGACTCGTTAGTGTTACAAGGTCTCAGGTGTGAATGGGGAGCAGGTGTGTTAAATTTGATGTTATCGCTCTCACACTCTCTCATACTGGTCACTGGAAGTTCAACATGACACCTCATGGCAAAGAACTCTCTGAGGATCTGAAAAAAGAATTGTTGCTCTACATAAAATGGCCTAGGCTATAAGAAGATTGCCAAGACCCTGAAACTGAGCTGCAGCACGGTGGGCAAGACCATACAGTGGTTTCACAAGACAGGTTCCACTCAGAACAGGCCACACTATGGACGACCAAAGAAGTTGAGTGCACATGCTCAGCATCATATCCAGAGGTTGTCTTTGGGAAATAGACGTATGAGTGCTGCCAGCATTGCTGCAGAGGTTGAAGGGGTGGGGGGTCAGTCTGTTAGTGTTCAGACCATACGCCGCACACTGCATCAAATTGGTCTGCATGACCGTCGTCCCAGAAGGAAGCCGCTTCTAAAGATGATGCACAAGAAAGCGCACACAGTTTGCTGAAAACAAGCAGACTAAGGACATGGATTACTGGAACCATGTCCTGTGGTCCGATGAGACCAAGATAAACTTATTTGGTTCAGATGGTGTCAAGCGTGTGTGGCGGCAACAAGGTGAGGAGTACAAAGACAAATGTGTCTTGCCTACAGTCAAGCATGGGGGTGGGAGTGTCATGGTCTTGGCCTGCATGAGTGCTGCCGGCACTGGGGAGCTACAGTTCATTGAGGGAACCATGAATGTCAACATGTACTGTGACATACTGAAGCAGAGCATGATCCCCTCCCTTCAGAGACTGGGCCGCAGGGCAGTATTCCAACATGATAATGACCCCAAACACACCTCCAAGATGACCACTGCCTTTCTAAAGAATCTGAGGGTAAAGGTGATGGACTGCCCAAGCATGTCTACAGACCTAAACCCAATTGAGCATCTGTGGGGCATCCTCAAACGGAAGGTGGGGGAGCGCAAGGTCTCCAACATCGACCAGCTCAGTTATGTCATCATGGAAGAGTGGAAGAGGACTCCAGTGGCAACCTGTGAAGCTCTGGTGAACTCCATGCCCAAGAGGGTTAAGGCAGTGCTGGAAAATAATGGTGGACACACAAAATATTGACACTTTGGGCCCAATTTGGACATTTCCACTTAGGGGTGTACTCACTTTTGTTGCCAACGTTTTAGACTTTAATGGCTGTGTGTTGCGTTATTTTGAGGGGACAGCAAATTTACACTGTTATACAGGCTGTACACTCACTACTTTACATTGTAGCAAAGTGTCATTTCTTCAGTGTTGTCACATGAAAAGATATACTAAAATATTTTCAAAAATGTGAGGGGTGTACTCACTTTTGTGAAATACTGTATATGCACATATAAAAACATTTATATATGTACACATACAGTATATAGACATATATATATATATAAATATGTGTGTGTGCATTGAAGCCTTTTCCTGTTAAGTAGATGGAAACGTGTAAAATAATATTTATGCAATCTTCATATTTAATAAAGGTTTCAACTCTGTATTTACTGTAAATATTTCACATTCCAATGTTCTGCACATAACAGAATACGTTCTATGTATTTCTAAGATATTCCTATATATATCTGTATATATCTATACCTATATATAATCATAATATATATATATGTGTGTGTGTGTATAAATATATATTTGTTTAAAAAAACATCAGATATATGTAGAAATATTTAATTTTGAATAAATAGAACATATTCTTTTTTTTTTTTTATTTATGTTTTCTTTTTATTTTCAATTCAAAACAGCAGGTGAACATATGTAAAGTTAACAGTTTACAATCATGTCTGAACAAATAAGTCATTGAGAGATTAATATTAAGCTAAATATAGCATAGCATTTGCCATGAGGACTGTCCTTGTTGTGAGGTTATACCATAGTCCAGTGTCCTTTAATTATTCCATCGTGTGCTATGGTATTAGAGCTCTTGAGATTAGGAAGAGTTAGAGTTCAACGAGTGTAGAGGAGCTCCTGTTGTTTCAAAGATAGGACTAGTGGTTTCCCTGCCCAATTGGGATGTTGGTATACATTCCCCATGACATAGTATTCCATAAATGTATATCAATGAGAGTAAACCTATCTCAAAAAATAGCACTTAACATAAATTAAGGAGAGAAAAGAAAAAAAGAGTAGAATAAAGGAAAAGAGGGAAAATAGAAAGATAGTAGGGAGCTATCATGATAACTGTTATGATAACTGTGTGCACACAAACTGGCCTCATTTCTCTGCTTTTTCTGATGCCATATGCTTACCATCTCAAATAGCCTGGGATTGATACTTCTATGCATTAAACCATATGTGGACCATTACATGTTGTATAAGGTAGGGGTAGAAAAGCCTCGGTAGGGACGGGGGGGTATGGGGGCCTCCTGTAAAAATTTAGAGGGGTAACCATTTGTTGAGTTGAATCTATGTAGCAGCGAGTGTGAAGGATTCCCATAAGAAGAGCATATCTTGATGTAAGGAGATTTGGCCTAATTTGAGGTAGTGTAATCTTTCCAAGAGGAGGTGTCTTTGAACTAGTGTTATCCATTCTTGGATAGAGGGTATTAATGCAGATTTCCATTTTCTAGGGATTAGCTGGTTTGCAGCATTGAGCATTAAATGATGAGGTGTTTTCTTATCTTGCAAGTGATGGCGGGGGGTTGACATAGTAAAACTAAGTCTGGGGTAGGAGATATGTTTGTGCTTAATATTTTAAAACAAGTTGGGGGGAGGGGTGCGCTCTACTACAGAGCTGTGAGTGGGACTTATATTGTTTCTGCCTACTTATATTAATAGTATACAATTGGGATATTTATATTAATTTATATATACTACCCGTGGTAGCTTATATGGTTGGAAATTGTTACATGTGAATCCTTATATAAGGTATAAACATGTGTGCATTGATTGTTATAAATGGTGCTACAATATGTTGCAATGTGTTGCAAATAACAATGCTTGATGTTGCAAATGGTGCTACAATATGTTGCAATGTATTGCAAATAACAATGCTTGATGTGCTATATGTGCAATAAATACGGTGTTAATATCGGTATGTGCTTATTATTAAAACTAACAATATGTGCTTCTTAATTAAAACAAAACAATGTGCAATTGACTTATTAATCAGTTTATATAAGTAAATAAAAACAAATAATAACAAATAAAATGGTCATATCATTGCATTAGGATACAACAGCTGGTTCACTAGATTATGAAAAAATGGTGTCGGTGAACTGATTTATCAGCATAGACAAAAGTACTGGCATTGGTCAATAGACACTTAAGACAAAATGTCCTTAAAAAGATACGATGATTGAGGTTCAGCGTATAATATAAAAGTTATAGGTTAAAAGTTGTGGCCACAACTATTTATAAGAGATCCAAAAAAAAGCTCCAAAGAGCTGTTTCCTGTTAGGGAAGCTTTTGTAACTTGTAATGTCCCGTTATTGAAAAGCTGTAATGTGGAATTCTTATGGTGCTCGCCCCTACCGGACTACCGATATCCCTTACCTACTCTTGTACTAGCGTGGGTTATGGGAAGGATTGCAATATACTCGGGATATGTCTCAGTTCGGCGTTTTGCCGTGTAGCTATGGTTGTATGTGAGCGTCTCACCTTCAAATTGCCCGGTCAATCCTTCCTACCCTGACGTCTACATTGAGTAGTCACGTGGTCCTCGGAGGTCCAATCGGATAGCCGGGTCGTAGGGGGGAGTGGTGCGATAGCGATCCTGTTTGATTTGCTTGCTGGAGCCAAAATCGGTCACACTAGATTGTCAAAAATCTACGCGTTTCAGCGCTGGATATGCGCCTTTATCAAGACTTCCTATTGTTGTGTGAGATCTGTGGCTCTATTTCTAGTAATCTGGGCGTTACAAAACTCCTCCCATAGTGACATATATCAGGAGATATTATCTCTTACTTGTCTTATGCCTTTATTAAACCAGTATATAAAATAAAAAATGACAATGAAAATATATATTACAATAAAAACAATAGCATATTATTGTGACTTAAAACAACAGTGGCAATGTTACACTCGAACGTTATATAATTAGTATTAGTCCAAAATGTGGAATATATATGAAACATTACGGACACTCGGAAATATATGATGCAAGGTTAAGCAAAATTAAAGGAATAAGAGGAATATGACATAGTGGAAATGGTTATGGTAATGATTCTATATTCGATGAGGATACCAAATAATTGTAAAGAGACCCAATATCTACTAATGTGTAAAGATAACATTGGTTGGGGATCTTAAATATTACGGCATGGATAGAAGGGGATATATCTATAATTCGATAGAATACTAAAAACAGCAATGAAATTACAGCAATGAAATTAGTAGTTGATTTTGTGGGATATGCTGAAAGATGAATTTTTATTTGATATTTTATATAAAGGGGTTTAAATTGAGTTCTGCATTGAGACCATTAGGTGTCAATGTATTAAATTTGAATATTAGTTCTGCTTCTTTTAATAGTAATGTGTTTCCTATATCTCCTCCTCTATTATTGAATACTTTTTTAATACCCCAATATTTGAAACCTGTTGGTTTTTTATGATGTATTTCTGTAAAGTGTTTTGATAGTAAATGCTTACAGTTGCCACGTCTAATATTTGAGAGATGTTCTCTTATTCTATCGTGTAGAGGTCTACTGGTTTGTCCTAAATATTGTAATTTGCATTGGCACTGTATTAGATAGATTACATTAATATCTGAGCATCTAATTGTCTCTTTTATCAGGTGCTTATAATTGTTATTAGATGATGTTACTTCTTTGTCTTTTATACCAAATTTACAAGCTTTACAGCTATTGCAAGGATAGAAACCTTGAAGATTATTCCCTAGTAAATCTTGTTGTTTTGATGTGGTAATTTTATTGAATTGGCTAGGTGCTAGTATACTCTTTAAATTTTTTGTTTTTCTATATATTATAGTGGGGTGTTGGTCTATAATATCTGACAGAATTGGATCTTTTTTAATAATGTGCCAGTGTTTGTCTAAGATCTTCTTTATAATTTTATGGTCTTCATTGTATTCCGTTATAAATGATATTTTATTATTTGTATCTTTATTAGCATCCTTCTTCTTATATGTTAATAGTTCAGTTCTATCTTTTCTTATTGCTTGTGCTTTTGCCTCTTTGATTATATTGTCTCCATATCCTTTGTCCTGAAATTTCTTTTCTAATGCATTAGCTTGTGTGATGAAAGTTTCATTTTCTGAGCAATTTTTCTTTATTCTGTAAAATTGACCTTTAGGTATGTTATTGATCCATTTGTTAAAGTGGCAACTATCTGGATGTAAGTAACTGTTGGTATCAGTAGGTTTGAAATATGTTTCAGTAGTGATGGTATTGTTATTGATCTTTATTTGGACATCTAGAAAATGTATGTGTTCTTTGCTGTATTCATGAGTGAATTTTATTCCCCAATTGTTGGAGTTGATGTCCTCCAGGAACAGGTGCAGTAATTCAACATCACCTTTCCAAATAAAAAATATATCGTCGATAAATCGCTTGTAGAGCACGAGGTTTGCACCCCATGGGGAGTGTAAAATGTGTTCTTCTTCAAACCTCCCCATGAATAAATTAGCATAACTGGGTGCAAACCTCGTGCCCATAGCGGTGCCTTGGAGTTGTAAATAAAATGTGTTATTAAAGTTGAAGTAGTTATTTTCTAAAATGAAGGCGCATATCCAGCGCTGAAACGCGTAGATTTTTGACAATCTAGTGTGACCGATTTTGGCTCCAGCAAGCAAATCAAACAGGATCGCTATCACACCACTCCCCCCTACGACCCGGCTATCCGATTGGACCTCCGAGGACCACGTGACTACTCAACGTAGACGTCAGGGTAGGAAGGATTGACCGGGCAATTTGAAGGTGAGACGCTCACATACAACCATAGCTACACGGCAAAACGCCGAACTGAGACATATCCCGAGTATATTGCAATCCTTCCCATAACCCACGCTAGTACAAGAGGAGGTAAGGGATATCGGTAGTCCGGTAGGGGCGAGCACCATAAGAATTCCACATTACAGCTTTTCAATAACGGGACATTACAAGTTACAAAAGCTACCCTAACAGGAAACAGCTCTTTGGAGCTTTTTTTGGATCTCTTATAAATAGTTGTGGCCACAACTTTTAACCTATAACTTTTATATTATACGCTGAACCTCAATCATCGTATCTTTTTAAGGACATTTTGTCTTAAGTGTCTATTGACCAATGCCAGTACTTTTGTCTATGCTGATAAATCAGTTCACCGACACCATTTTTTCATAATCTAGTGAACCAGCTGTTGTATCCTAATGCAATGATATGACCATTTTATTTGTTATTATTTGTTTTTATTTACTTATATAAACTGATTAATAAGTCAATTGCACATTGTTTTGTTTTAATTAAGAAGCACATATTGTTAGTTTTAATAATAAGCACATACCGATATTAATACCGTATTTATTGCACATATAGCACATCAAGCATTGTTATTTGCAATACATTGCAACATATTGTAGCACCATTTGCAACATCAAGCATTGTTATTTGCAACACATTGCAACATATTGTAGCACCATTTATAACAATCAATGCACACATGTTTATACCTTATATAAGGATTCACATGTAACAATTTCCAACCATATAAGCTACCACGGGTAGTATATATAAATTAATATAAATATCCCAATTGTATACTATTAATATAAGTAGGCAGAAACAATATAAGTCCCACTCACAGCTCTGTAGTAGAGCGCACCCCTCCCCCCAACTTGTTTTAGATTTCTTTTTTTCTGATACTGGGAGCATATCAGAATTAGGGGTTGCACAGTTGAGTCCTGCACGTATATCACCACACACCTTAAATAGCACTTGCACTTTTTTCTCCCGTTTGGTAGATATAGTACAGCCATGGACATCTTTAATCTTAGAGATAATTTATTGTCTGAGATATGCAATATTACAACCAATACACATTCAGAATCAGTTACCATAGACCTCAAAGAGGAGTTGAATGAATTAGAAAACATAATGATCAGGGAAATAAAACAAAAAGTTGAAATAATTTTTATGGAGAAATATACTAATTGTAATATGGTCCCAAGGGGACTCAGACTTAAAAAAAACTGTACATTCGAGTTAGAAGAGGATCACGAAAATGAATGGTGCAACATATTAGAAAAAGCATCATTAGATTTAATGAAAGTAATCATAAAATCTCGCACAAGAACACTGGGGAACTTAAGTACTAAAATCAACCAATTTAAAGAGACATTAGAACCCTATAGTGAGGTAGAGGAATTTAAAGAAAGACAACAAATAATAATTAAAAATATAAAGGATCTAAGTAACAATATTAACTTGAGTAAAAAGAAGAAACTAGAGAGAGATGAGATGGATTACTATGATAATAAAAATAAAAACACAAAACGATTAAAGAACTCAGTAGTGACATTAGAGAATCAAATGGAGAAATAGAGATTGATATTATCAATGAGGAAGGAGATATAGAAATAACCAATATAAATAAAAATAATGATCTTTTCAAAAAAACCAACAAACGAAACCAAAATGCATCAAATTATAAAAATCATAAAAATAGTTATTCATATAAAAAGGACTACACAAACTCTGATGAAAATAATCAACATAAGAATTGGACAAATAATGAGGATAATCATAGTCAATATTTCAGAAAGAATTATATGCCCCACGATCAAAGAAAGAGGAGAGATCAAGATTTTAGGGGATATTACAATTACACCCAAGAATGGGATAATAGAAAGGAAATAGAGAGAACAAATTATAGATATAATAGAGCAAATTATAACCCAAATTGGAGAAATAGAGAAGACTATAATAATAATTGGGATAGGAGAAACCATTGGAGAGCACCAACATATAATCAAGATGTACAGTTTCAAAGAAGAACAGATGATAGATATTACTATCCTAATGAATACAACTCCTATCACAATAGACAAAATTATTCTAGACAAAATTATTCTGGATATAATGACGATAGACAGTACCGTCATGAGGGATATAATTCTAATTATAATCATAATTCTAATTTTAATGGACATCAAAGAAAAAATGAGAGAATAGATAATACACATGAAAACATTGAGCTTAAAAATAGATATGAAGTACTAAGTACTATAAACGAAAACAAAAATAAGCACCATTTTTTAGAGATAAGACCAGAACAACCATCAACATCAAAAAACGCCAAGTTAGAGAATCAAGAAAGGTTAAAAAAATCAAAAGAGAAGAAGACCAGAGGATGTAGAGGAGGGGGGGGGGAGAACCCACAGGAAATCACAAGAAATCGAGATAATAAATAATACCACTACAACCAGCGAGGAAAATACCCCCAATAACAATAACGGTATATTCAACCTAAGCGATAAAACATTAAACAAAGAACAAGAACATATCTTAACAAAAGGATTATCCTTCGCCCCATCTACAAGATTAAACAAATTTAATACTCTAATCAATGCTAATCAATTCATACGCAAACTGACTCTCAAGAGACATTTTCTGAAGAATCCATTAGAAAGACAAACACCTAAAACAGAATACTTACATACATCACTTAAACCAAAATCACAATATTACCCAACACAGGACAAAGGGAAACATATCGAGATGTTTGAGAAATTGATTAAAGAAGATATAAAGAAATGTGAAATCAATAAGAGGAAACCATTAAATCTCAATAAGAAAGAAAGAACCATTCTGAGAGAACTTAAAGATGATCCATCAATCACAATAAAACAAGCTGATAAAGGAGGAGGAGTAGTAGTATTAAACACTAAAGATTATATAAAAGAAGCTGAAAGAATATTAGGAGACACAGATACTTATAAAAAACTACCATTTAATCCCATTCAAAAACAAATAAAAGAGTTCACAAGTATTGTGAATGAAGCCAAACAAACAGAAATAATAAACAATCAAGAATACCAATTTCTAACTATCACACACCCCAAAACTCCCGTTTTCTATTATCTTCCAAAAATACATAAGACTTTAGACCATCCGCCAGGACGACCCATAATCTCAGGGATAGGCAGTCTAACTTCTAACATGTCACAATACGTAGATACATTCTTACAAAAATATGTACACAGTTTACCATCATATCTCAAGGACACAACTGATTTTCTAAATACAATAACAAACATAAATTGGCAAACAGACTATACATTGGTTACTTGCGACGTGAATTCGCTTTATACTAATATCCGACACACATTGGGCATTGCAGCATCAGAACATTACCTCAACTCAGATCATGAAATGAAAACACCACAAATAAAATTTATCATAGATTGTATAACATTCATTTTAGAAAATAACTACTTCAACTTTAATAACACATTTTATTTACAACTCCAAGGCACCGCTATGGGCACGAGGTTTGCACCCAGTTATGCTAATTTATTCATGGGGAGGTTTGAAGAAGAACACATTTTACACTCCCCATGGGGTGCAAACCTCGTGCTCTACAAGCGATTTATCGACGATATATTTTTTATTTGGAAAGGTGATGTTGAATTACTGCACCTGTTCCTGGAGGACATCAACTCCAACAATTGGGGAATAAAATTCACTCATGAATACAGCAAAGAACACATACATTTTCTAGATGTCCAAATAAAGATCAATAACAATACCATCACTACTGAAACATATTTCAAACCTACTGATACCAACAGTTACTTACATCCAGATAGTTGCCACTTTAACAAATGGATCAATAACATACCTAAAGGTCAATTTTACAGAATAAAGAAAAATTGCTCAGAAAATGAAACTTTCATCACACAAGCTAATGCATTAGAAAAGAAATTTCAGGACAAAGGATATGGAGACAATATAATCAAAGAGGCAAAGCACAAGCAATAAGAAAAGATAGAACTGAACTATTAACATATAAGAAGAAGGATGCTAATAAAGATACAAATAATAAAATATCATTTATAACGGAATACAATGAAGACCATAAAATTATAAAGAAGATCTTAGACAAACACTGGCACATTATTAAAAAAGATCCAATTCTGTCAGATATTATAGACCAACACCCCACTATAATATATAGAAAAACAAAAAATTTAAAGAGTATACTAGCACCTAGCCAATTCAATAAAATTACCACATCAAAACAACAAGATTTACTAGGGAATAATCTTCAAGGTTTCTATCCTTGCAATAGCTGTAAAGCTTGTAAATTTGGTATAAAAGACAAAGAAGTAACATCATCTAATAACAATTATAAGCACCTGATAAAAGAGACAATTAGATGCTCAGATATTAATGTAATCTATCTAATACAGTGCCAATGCAAATTACAATATTTAGGACAAACCAGTAGACCTCTACACGATAGAATAAGAGAACATCTCTCAAATATTAGACGTGGCAACTGTAAGCATTTACTATCAAAACACTTTACAGAAATACATCATAAAAAACCAACAGGTTTCAAATATTGGGGTATTAAAAAAGTATTCAATAATAGAGGAGGAGATATAGGAAACACATTACTATTAAAAGAAGCAGAACTAATATTCAAATTTAATACATTGACACCTAATGGTCTCAATGCAGAACTCAATTTAAACCCCTTTATATAAAATATCAAATAAAAATTCATCTTTCAGCATATCCCACAAAATCAACTACTAATTTCATTGCTGTAATTTCATTGCTGTTTTTAGTATTCTATCGAATTATAGATATATCCCCTTCTATCCATGCCGTAATATTTAAGATCCCCAACCAATGTTATCTTTACACATTAGTAGATATTGGGTCTCTTTACAATTATTTGGTATCCTCATCGAATATAGAATCATTACCATAACCATTTCCACTATGTCATATTCCTCTTATTCCTTTAATTTTGCTTAACCTTGCATCATATATTTCCGAGTGTCCGTAATGTTTCATATATATTCCACATTTTGGACTAATACTAATTATATAACGTTCGAGTGTAACATTGCCACTGTTGTTTTAAGTCACAATAATATGCTATTGTTTTTATTGTAATATATATTTTCATTGTCATTTTTTATTTTATATACTGGTTTAATAAAGGCATAAGACAAGTAAGAGATAATATCTCCTGATATATGTCACTATGGGAGGAGTTTTGTAACGCCCAGATTACTAGAAATAGAGCCACAGATCTCACACAACAATAGGAAGTCTTGATAAAGGCGCATATCCAGTGCTGAAACGCGTAGATTTTTGACAATCTAGTGTGACCGATTTTGGCTCCAGCAAGCAAATCAAACAGGATCGCTATCGCACCACTCCCCCCTACGACCCGGCTATCCGATTGGACCTCCGAGGACCACGTGACTACTCAACGTAGACGTCAGGGTAGGAAGGATTGACCGGGCAATTTGAAGGTGAGACGCTCACATACAACCATAGCTACACGGCAAAACGCCGAACTGAGACATATCCCGAGTATATTGCAATCCTTCCCATAACCCACGCTAGTACAAGAGGAGGTAAGGGATATCGGTAGTCCGGTAGGGGCGAGCACCATAAGAATTCCACATTACAGCTTTTCAATAACGGGACATTACAAGTTACAAAAGCTACCCTAACAGGAAACAGCTCTTTGGAGCTTTTTTTGGATCTCTTATAAATAGTTGTGGCCACAACTTTTAACCTATAACTTTTATATTATACGCTGAACCTCAATCATCGTATCTTTTTAAGGACATTTTGTCTTAAGTGTCTATTGACCAATGCCAGTACTTTTGTCTATGCTGATAAATCAGTTCACCGACACCATTTTTTCATAATCTAGTGAACCAGCTGTTGTATCCTAATGCAATGATATGACCATTTTATTTGTTATTATTTGTTTTTATTTACTTATATAAACTGATTAATAAGTCAATTGCACATTGTTTTGTTTTAATTAAGAAGCACATATTGTTAGTTTTAATAATAAGCACATACCGATATTAACACCGTATTTATTGCACATATAGCACATCAAGCATTGTTATTTGCAATACATTGCAACATATTGTAGCACCATTTGCAACATCAAGCATTGTTATTTGCAACACATTGCAACATATTGTAGCACCATTTATAACAATCAATGCACACATGTTTATACCTTATATAAGGATTCACATGTAACAATTTCCAACCATATAAGCTACCACGGGTAGTATATATAAATTAATATAAATATCCCAATTGTATACTATTAATATAAGTAGGCAGAAACAATATAAGTCCCACTCACAGCTCTGTAGTAGAGCGCACCCCTCCCCCCAACTTGTTTTAGATTTCTTTTTTTCTGATACTGGGAGCATATCAGAATTAGGGGTTGCACAGTTGAGTCCTGCACGTATATCACCACACACCTTAAATAGCACTTGTGCTTAATATTTTATTAATATTTTTAAAAATTTGTGACCAGAAAGGTTTTATATGGTCGCAATCCCACCAAATGTGGGTAAAGCATTGATGAGTTTTTATATATAGATTTTAACCTTGCTGGTGTTAAGTACCATCTCATCATTATCTTGATATTAGTCTCTTTAGCTTGGGCTGAGTGTGCAGAGTGTGTTAGGGTGTCGAATCTACGTATTCGTCTTGAGCTCTAAGTCCCATCTTTTTGTATAGGTAGGGAGAAGTGGGAAAGTTTTTTGTAGAATTAGTTTATGTAGTTTGGAGATTGTTCTGGGTGTGTCTTCTAATGATTGACATATTTGTTCGAAGGGAGTGAGAGGTCGTATTAGGTCTTTTATATCTTTGTGTGTGGCTATATAGTGTCTTACTTGGTTAAGTCGAAACCAAGAAGACAAAAATGGATGGTTTAAAGATTCCAATTGGTTTTTGGTTTTGATTTTGTGATTATTATCTGTCAGGAGGTACATAGGGAGAGATCTGGTTGGTCTTGAGAGCTGGGGGAACGATTGGTATAGGCCCGGTGGAAATTCTGGGTTATTTAGAAGTGTGGTGAGGGGAGAATATCTAGAGGATATTTTGTTTGGTGTTTTGTTGATTCGTCTCCAATCTGACCACGTTTCGTTTGTTATGGATGAGGAAGATATACTGTACTTATTAAAGAAACCAGGGTTCCAACATAGCTCATCTAAGTTATGCGACAAGGATAGGGTGTTTTCTAATTGTACCCATTGTTTGGGGTTTGGGCCACTTATTTTGCACCAATCCGAGATTCTTTGCAACGAAATGGCAAATTTATAGGAACGAAGATGAGGGACCCCCAGTCCCCCTTCTTTAGGAAGTTTATGGAGCGTGTTTTTATTAATTCTAGGGGGCCTGCGTCTCCAAATATAATCATTTATAATTTTTTGCAGGATATCTAGATCTTTCTGGATGCCTGGGATGGGGATTGTCTGAAGAATATATAAGACTTTTGGCAATAAAGTCATTTTTGCGGCGTGAATTCTGCCTAGCCGTGAGATGTTTTTGGGTAGCCAAGTTGAGGTAAGTGTTTTAAACTCTGAAATTAAGGTACCATAGTTTTGTATGCGGAGGTCTGCTATGTTGGGGGTAATGCGGATGCCTAAATATTTCAAGAATTTTGTTTGTAATTTGAGGGGGCAAGATAGTTTCAGTTCATCTAGAGATTGGTTGGTAAGATTGATAGGGAGATATTCAGATTTTGCCACATTGATCAGGAAGTTGGATACAGTCCCATAAAGATCTAATTCTGAAATAGTTGTTCTAAGGGAGGAGAGCGGGTTTGTGAGAGTCAGGAGAATGTCATCTACGAAGATGGCTAGCTTGTGAGTTTGGTCACCGACCTCTATCCCATGAATCTGGTTGTTATGTCTTATTTTAATAGCTAGCGGCTCTAAGGCTAAGATAAATAAGAGTGGGGATAAGGGGTATCCCTGATCCATTTCTGATTTCGAAGGGGTCAGAGAGCGTACCATTTATTCTGATTTGGGCTGTGGGGTTGGTATATAGGGCAAATATTTTTTGAATAAAAGAGTCTGGGAAGTTGTATCGTCTTAAGGTTTCTTGTAGAAAAGTCCAGTCCAGTCTGTCAAATGCCTTTTCGGCGTCAGTCGATAGGAAAACAGTCGGGGATTGGCTTGTCGAAATGTACTCTAGGAGATTGAGGACTTTAACTGTGTTATCTTTAGCTTCTCTGTGAGGCACAAAACCTACTTGGTCCTGGTGGATTATGGACTGTAGGATTTTATTAAGTCGGGTGGCTAAGATCTTGGCGTAGAGTTTTAAATCTATATTAAGTAAGGAGATAGGTCTATAATTGGCTGGGGAGTCAGTAGTTTTACCAGGTTTGGCAATAACAGAGATATTAGCCTGGAGCATATTGTCTGGGAAGGGATGTGAGGCAGTTATACGGTTAAATAGATCTGTTAAGTGAGGGATTAATAAGTTTGCAAATATTTTATAATAAAGACCCGTAAAGCCATCCGGGCCAGGGGCTTTATTTTGTTTTAGCTGTCGTATCGCGTCTTTTACTTCTGAGGGAGAAATATGTTTTTCCAGCAATTCGCTTTGCTCAGGGGTCAATTGTGTGATCGGAATATTTTTAAGGTATTGAGAGCAAAGTTGGCGGTGTTTTTGGGTGTCCCTGTTAGGATATAAATTATAAAGTTTATGGTAAAATGCTTTGAATTCGTTCGCTATAGTGTGTGTGTCTTCTATGTGTTTACCTTGTACTGATTTTATGGAGTGTACATAGGTTTTCTGTTGTTGTTTTTTTAGGGCTCTTGCGAGATATTTCCCTGGCTTGTTGCCCTCTCTATAAAAATTTTGTTGGAGAAATAGCAATTGTCTTTGTGCCTTGATGTGAAGGATGGAGTTCAGTTTGTCTCTCTTTACTCTGAGTTCTTCTAGAACATCATTATCTAGGGGGTTGACTTTGTGGGCGTAATCTAGGTTAGATATTTCAGAGGATAAGCTTTCTATTTCTATTCTACTTTTCTTTTTGATTTGTGCTTTTGCTTTGATAAATTCTCCCCTAATAGTACATTTATGGGCTTCCCAAAGGGTTGCCACGTTCATGTCTGGTGTATTGTTGAGCGCAAAATAATCTTTTATATGACTTGTAAAGAGCTTAGTTTGAATTGGGTCTAATAATATGGAGTCATCTAATCTCCACTGGAAGGCCCTAAGTGGAGCTGATGGCCAGTTAATATGGCATGAGACTAGGGAGTGATCGGACCAGGAAGTATGTTTTATCTGTGAATGTTTGGAATGGGATAGGAGTATGTGATCCACTAATATGTAATCTAATCTAGAATAATTGCGTTTGGGGTGGGAGAAAAAGGTGTAGTCACGTTTTTGGGGGTTGAAATATCTCCACACATCATGTAAACCTAAGGACTTGAATTTCCGCCAAATCTTGGTTAGATTTGGGGTTTTGGTTCTGGATTCTGGGTTTGAGCAATCAACCGTGGGGTCTAGGGGAAAGTTGAGATCTCCAGCTACAATAAGGGAGCCTTTTAGTTCTTTCACAATTAAGTCTGAAATCGAGTTTATAAACTGGTCTTGTCTGGAGTTAGGTGCATAGGCATTTACTAAGGTTACCGGTTTACCAAATAATAAGCCTTTCAGGCAGACATATCTACCTTCTTTGTCTGAGATGCACCGTATCTTAGTGAAAGGTAAAGATTTGTGGAGCAAAATACTGACCCCATTGATTTTCTTATTAGGATTTGTGCTGTAGTAGTGTTGTGGGTATTGTGGGGAGAAGTGTTTGGGAATATTTTTAGATTTGAAGTGCGTCTCTTGGAGCATCAATATGTGCCCACCTTTTTTCTGAAGATCATTAATGGCCATTCTCCTTTTTTGGGGGCAATTTAGACCTTTAACATTTTGTGTAAAAATAATTAATTCATGTGGTGTGTGTCTATTCATTTTGTTTATGTGAGAGAGTTAGTTTTATTTTGAGGGATGGCAACATATCCGATAGGTTGGTCGTCACGTGCGCACACAGTAAGAGACGAAAGAGGGGAAAAGTAAAGAGAACAGAAAAAGGCAGGGGAAAAGATATATAGAGAAAGAAAAGTAAGAGACAAAATACAGTTTTTACCATTAGTATATAAAACATTCCTAAATTTAAGGAGATAATCTCCCAACTGAATGAGAACAATTAAACATTGCTAGTAACTAACAGTCAGCAATTTGCAAATATCAAGCATATCAGTGTAATAAAAGGGAACTAAAAAAAAAAAAACATTTTGCGGCAATAAACTAAAAAAAAAGAGACATGGGCTCCAATCTAAACTGGGGAGAACTTCATCAGGGAAAGGGGCAACTCCCCTAGTTGTCATAAGTAACTAATGTGGTAAATAAAGAAGGTGGTAACAAAAAGTGAGGTTTACCACAATATGCTAAAGTCAGCCTATATCACCTCTAGGAGACATCTGGGGCGAAGCAAGCTTCTGTGTTCTTTTTTGGCGAACTGGAATCCATTCCTTCCGCTGCGGGAGTGGTGGAGGTCCTGTGGTGTTGTGGTCTTTGTTGTGGGCATGGAGGCCTTCGTCTAACTGTGGAGGTTGAATGTCTAATTCTTTGCAAATAGGTAAGATGTCATCTGTGGTGGAGCATGACAGGCGTCTGCCCCTCCATAGTATTATCAGGTGAAAGGGAAAACCCCATCGGTATGGAATGTTTCTCTTCCTTAGTAGCGTTGTTAGTGGCTTAAGATCTCTACATTTGGAGAGTGTCCTTTGAGATAAGTCTGCGAAAACTTGAATCTCCACATTATCATGCCTGAGGGGTTGTTGATCTCTAGCAAGTTTCATTAATTCTTCTTTTACTTGGTAGTTGGTGATTCGGACTATGACGTCCCTCGGCGGTTGACCAATTTGTGGTTTAGGGCGAAGAGCTCTGTGAGCTCTGTCGATGTCAATTTTTGTCTGTATTTCTTCTTTTTTCAGGGCACTGAAAAGGTTTTGTAGGTATTGTTCTAGGTCAGGTGTTGCAACAGCTTCAGGTATACCTCTCAATCTGATGTTATGGCGCCTGCTGCGGTTTTCCGCATCGTCCAGTTTGTCTTCCAGCTCTGAAATGTTTACACCCTGACGTTGAATAGTGTTATGAAGCTCTGAAATAGCTTCTGTGTGGGCATCTTGTGTGTTTTCAAGTGACTCAACCCTATGCCCTATTACTGAGATATCTTTCTTGAGGTCAGAAATCTCATCTTTGATACATTGCTTAACTTTAGTGATTAGTGATGAAAAGTCCTTTTTTGAGGGGATTGAGTGAAAAAGAGCTGTAGGTATAGTAATGGTTTCTGCAGGTTGATCACTTTCAGATTCTGATGAACTTTGGCCGGAGACAAGATCAGGGGGATCAGCTTCTTCTGAAGTATTGGTTTTAGCTTCCAAAGCCTTAAAGAATGTATTTACAGTGTGTGATGTAGTTTTCAGCTGCTTGTTGTTTTTATTTGGTTTACTGCCTTTCTTTGGCAACATTTTGGCTTAGACAGATAGGTTTGAATCACCAGTTAGTAGCTAGGAAAAAATGAGAAGTGTCTCTAGGATCTGTATTGCCTGCTATGCCCCTCTCAGCAGGTGTAGATAAGTTGTAGCGTGATCTTTCAATTAAGGTAGAAGAAAGCACTCCCAAGTCCTTTCACTATCAATTTCTTGATGTGGAAAAGCTTATGCTGGCAATGAGCTATATGTAGTGTTGCCCCTCTGTGATTATTTCAAAGTTCTGTGCTATATAGGCATGTAGGGGTTAATGCTGGAGCCTTCTATGTAACATTATGTGCGGCTGCTGTGCAATGATCACACCGGTTCTTAGTGTGATTATATCCCCATTATTGAGTGGCCGGTCATAGGTCTAGCTGACAGTTGGATTCTGCCTTGCTGCCCCAATCGTTAGTGCTGAACACCTCTATTTGTTTTGCGAGGTGCGTGTATAACTTTATGTTAGGCTGCGGCCTACCGCGGGACTCACCTCCGCTTCAGGAAGCCGTGACTTATTGCCCAGTGCTCTGTCTCCGCTCCGGTTGAGCTCGATCTAAATTGCTCAGCGGTTATGGGCTATTTAGGAGAGCCGATGAGGTAATGTCCCTCTTAGAAGCACTGGCGGTTGTGGGAAGGCCGCGAATGCGCGCTCAATTTTAGAAGGTGTTCCGGTATATTAGGTTACTAAATAGACAGTCCCGGAGTGATCAGCCTCAGATTGGGTGTGCTTGCCACTGAATGTGACTGTTAGATAGATTGAGGCATGAGCCTAATTCGTCCTCATACAGATAGGGCTGAGGAGCTCTAAGAGAAAGCAGCCATCTCCTAGGCTGGCTAGCTCCGCCCTCCTAAATAGAACAGATTCTATTAAGTAAATAACACTGGAATATGAAATATTCATATTTTCATGTTGGGTTTGCGCTAATGTAAATATGTCATGGCTTTTGAGCGAGAGAGTGGGTCTTTTCTTTTTTTTTTCCTCCATTGACTTCTTTGGGGGATTGCGAAAAAATTTTTTGGGGGGTTCCTGTCCCTTTAAGTATGCCCAATATTTTTGTACAGATTTTACTGGACAACCTGCTGAACTACTGCACTATCTAGTTGAATATTGGACACATGGCACCCCTAATGATGTGAGTAAAGCAATAATTAAAAAAAAAAAAATCTTTCATGAATCATATAGAGCAGGGGTCATCAATCTTGCCCCCCCCCCCACCGATGTTTTGGAACTACATTTCCCATGATGCTGAGACACTCTTTAGGCCAGACATCCTCAAACTTGGCCCTCCAGAGGTTTTGGAACTACATTTCCCATGATGCTCAGCCAGCATATCAGCTGGCTGAGCATCATGGGAAATGTAGTTCCAAAGCATCTGGAGGGCCAAGATTGATGACCCCTGATATAGAGCATACAATTTTAAATACCTTTCCTGTTTACTTCTATTGCCACATTTTCTTAATCTATTGGTATTCTTTGTGAAATAACAGCAATGCAGTACTGAGAGTTAGCTGAACACATTGGGCGAGCCAATGAGAAGAGGCATATATGTGCAGTCACTAATCAGCAGCTAGCTCCCAGTAGTGCATTGCTGCTCCTAAGCCTACCTAGGTATGATTTTGAATAAAGGATACCAATAGAACAAAACAAATTAGATAATAAAAGTAAATTGGAAAGTTATTTAAAATTGCTTTCTCTATCTGGATAATGAAAGAAAAAATTTGAGTTTCATGTCCCTTTGAATGTGGGACAACAAAATGTGCTTGAAATATTTATGAAATAATAATATGCATTCTGCTATTTACCATGTATAAAATAATAAAATAAAAATGTCAAATGTATTTTCTTTTTCATGTGCTGTGTTACTGCAAACTAAATATATTTTCTAAAAATGCTTGGTCATAGCTCAGCAATTAATTTTTTTTTTATTATTCAGATAGAGCAAGCAATTGTACACAACTTTGCAATTTATTTCTATTATCTAATTTGTTTTGTTCATTTGGTATCCTTTGTTGAAAATCATATCTAGATAGGCTTATGAGCTGCTGATTGGTGGCTGCACATATACAGTGGGGCAAAAAAGTATTTAGTCAGCCACCATTTGTGCAAGTTCTCCCACTTAAGAAGATGAGAGAGGCCTGTAATTTTCATCATAGGTATACCTCAACTATGAGAGACAAAATGTGGAAACAAATCCAGACAATCACATTGTCTGATTTGGAAAGAATTTATTTGCATATTATGGTGGAAAATAAGTATTTGGTCACATACAAACAAGCAAGTTTTCTGGCTCTCACAGACCTGTATCTTCTTCTTTAAGAGGCTCCTCTGTCCTCCACTCATTACCTGTATTAATGGCACCTGTTTGAACTTGTCAGTATAAACGACACCTGTCCCCAACCTCAAACAGTCACACTCCAAACTCCACTATGGTGAAGACCAAAGAGCTGTCGAAGGACACCAGAAACAAAATTATAGACCTGCACCAGGCTGGGAAGACTGAATCTGCAATAGGCAAGCAGCTTGGTGTGAAGAAATCAACTGTGGGAGCAATAATTAGAAAATGGAAGACATACAAGACCACTGATAATCTCCCTTGATCTGGGGCTCCACGCAAGATCTCACCCCGTGGGGTCAAAATGATCACAAGAAGAGCGAGCAAACATTCCAGAACCACACGGGGGGACCTAGTGAATGACCTGCAGAGAGCTGGGACCAACGTAACAAAGGCTACCATCAGTAACACCCGCCGCCGCCAGGGATTCAGATCCTGCAGTGCCAGACGTGTTCCCCTGCTTAAGCCAGTACATGTCCGGGCCTGTCTGAAGTATGCTAGAGAGCATTTGGATGAACCAGAAGCGGATTGGGAGAATGTCATATGGTCAGATGAAACCAAAGTAGAACTGTTTGGTAGAAACACAACTCGTCGTGTTTGGAGGAGAGAGAATGCTGAGTTGCAACCAAAGAACACGGTGGCAACATCATGCTTTGGGGCTGTTTCTCTGCAAAGGGAACAGGACGACTGATCCATGTACATGAAAGAATGAATGGGGCCATGTATCGTGAGATTTTGAGTGCAAACCTCCTTCCATCAGCAAGGGCATTGAAGATGAAACGTGGCTGGGTCTTTCAGCATGACAATGATCCCAAACACACCGCCCGAGCAACGAAGGAGTGGCTTCGTAAGAAGCATTTAAAGGTCCTGGAGTGGCCTAGCCAGTCTCCAGATCTCAACCCCATAGAAAACCTTTGGAGGGAGTTGAAAGTCTGTGTTGCCCAGCGACAGCCCCAAACATCACTGCTCTAGAGGAGATCTGCATGCAGGAATGGGCCAACATACCAGCAACAGTGTGTGACAACCTTGTGAAGACTTACAGAAAACGTTTGACCTCTATCATTGCCAACAAAGGATATATAACAAAGTATTGAGATGAACTTTTGATATTGACCAAATACTTATTTTCCACCATAATAAATAAATTATTTCCAAATCAGACAATGTGATTGTCTGGATTTGTTTCCACATTTTGTCTCTCATAGTTGAGGTATACCTATGATGAAAATTACAGGCCTCTCTCATCTTCTTAAGTTGGAGAACTTGCACAATTGGTGGCTGACTAAATACTTTTTTGCCCCACTGTATGCCTCATGTTACTGGCTCCCCCATGTGCATTGCTGTTTCTTCAACCAAAGATACTAAGAGAAGGAAGCAAAATACATAATAGAAGTAAATTAGAAAGTTGTTTAAAATCGCATTATCTATCTAAATCATGAAATAATTTTTGGGGGGTTTAATGTCCCTTTAAATGTATTGCTGACAATAGATTCCGTGCCCTTGGTGTAGTATGAGCACAGAGCAGGCCTGAGACCTTGCAAAATAAGTCCTGAAGTCTCCAAGTTTAAGCACAAGTCTCTGAATTTCCAGTTTAGTTCCATGTTACTCCAGTGGAGAGGCATCGCAAACTCCTTTACAGATGACATTGGCTCTGCATCTGTCAGATTTTTGTCTATCCATTAAACTCAGCAGTTTTCTTTTTCCCTTCTCTGGCCCACAAAGGCCCTTTGCAAGGTGGTTGAGATCCCACATACACCATGTGGAGAAGCAGGAACAGCAGGCACACAACAGGGAACTTATAGTAAGGGTTTCAGCTCCTAGGGTCTGATGTAGGTGACAGACGGAGGTCTCACCTGAGATCTAATGTGGATGGCTTTGATGTTGGCTTATGCCAGGACCTGCAGGACGAGGGATCTCCCCTCAGTTTGAATGTATGTGGCTGACAGAGTGTCTGGGCTCAAAGTTGTGTAGTTTGTTGACTGGCAAGAAGGTCACAGGCCAGGAGTCTGATGTATTTGGTTAACAGAGAAACTGCATGGCCAGTGGTGTGTGCTGCTGTGTCCCCAGGGATAACATATGGGCTTCAGGGCTAAGGGTCTGCTCTCATGCAGGTATTTGGCTGAAGGGCCAGAGATATACTCTGTGTGGTAATATAATAGAATGGCTGCCGTGCCAGTGATCTGACATGTTATGTGACTGACAGGGATCTGCTCTGGTGGGGTAATATGATAGAATGGCTGCCGTGCCAGTGATCTGACATGTTATGTGACTGACAGGGATCTGCTCTAGTGTGGTAATATGATAGAATGGCTGCCGTGCCAGTGATCTGACATGGGTATGTGGCTGACAGGGATCTGCTCTGGTGTGGTAATATGATAGAATGGCTACCATGCCAGTGATCTGACATGGGTATGTGACTGACAGGGATCTGCTCTGGTGTGGTAATCTGATAGAATGGCTACCGTGCCAGTGATCTGACATGGGTATGTGACTGACAGGGATCTGCTCTGGTGTGGTAATATGATAGAATGGCTGCCGTGCCAGTGATCTGACATGGGTATGTGGCTGACAGGGATCTGCTCTGGTGTGGTAATATGATAGAATGGCTACCATGCCAGTGATCTGACATGTTATGTGACTGACAGGGATCTGCTCTGGTGTGGTAATATGATAGAATGGCTGCCGTGCCAGTGATCTGACATGTTATGTGACTGACAGGGATCTGCTCTGGTGTGGTAATATGATAGAATGGCTGCCATGCCAGTGATCTGACATGTTATGTGACTGACAGCGATCTGCTCTAGTGTGGTAATATGATAGAATGGCTGCCATGCCAGTGATCTGACATGTTATGTGACTGACAGGGATCTGCTCTGGTGTGGTAATATGATAGAATGGCTGCCATGCCAGTGATCTGACATGTTATGTGACTGACAGCGATCTGCTCTAGTGTGGTAATATGATAGAATGGCTGCCATGCCAGTGATCTGACATGTTATGTGACTGACAGGGATCTACTCTGGTGTGGTAATATGATAGAATGGCTGCCGTGCCAGTGGTCTGACATGGGTATGTGACTGACAGGGATCTACTCTGTGTGGTAATATGATAGAATGGCTGCCGTGCCAGTGGTCTGACATGTTATGTGACTGACAGGGATCT
Source organism: Bombina bombina (assembly GCF_027579735.1). Taxonomy (NCBI): domain Eukaryota; kingdom Metazoa; phylum Chordata; class Amphibia; order Anura; family Bombinatoridae; genus Bombina; species Bombina bombina. The sequence goes on from NC_069510.1 coordinate 96,114,619, forward strand.
GCTCTGGTGTGGTAATATGATAGAATGGCTGCCGTGCCAGTGATCTGACATGGGTATGTGACTGACAGGGATCTGCTCTAATGGGGTAATATGATAGAATGGCTGCCATGCCAGTGGTCTGACATGGGTATGTGACTGACAGGGATCTGCTCTAATGGGGTAATATGATAGAATGGCTGCCGTGCCAGTGGTCTGACATGGGTATGTGACTGACAGGGATCTGCTCTGGTGTGGTAATATGATAGAATGGCTGCCGTGCCAGTGATCTGACATGGGTATGTGACTGACAGGGATCTGCTCTGGTGGGGTAATATGATAGAATGGCTGCCGTGCCAGTGATCTGACATGTTATGTGACTGACAGGGATCTGCTCTAATGGGGTAATATGATAGAATGGCTGCCGTGCCAGTGATCTGACATGTTATGTGACTGACAGGGATCTACTCTAGTGTGGTAATATGATAGAATGGCTGCCGTGCCAGTGATCTGACATGTTATGTGACTGACAGGGATCTACTCTAGTGTGGTAATATGATAGAATGGCTGCCGTGCCGGTAGTCTGACATGTTATGTGACTAACAGGGATCTGCTCTGGTGGGGTAATATGATAGAATGGCTGCCATGCCAGTGATCTGACATAGGTATGTGACTGACAGGGATCTGCTCTGGTGTTGGCATATTGCTTTCAGTAGCTGCAGGTCCGGTGGGATGTGGGCATGCATCTGACAGAGAGGTAGGGTCAGGTGTAGGATGTGGGCTTATAGCTAAGAGGGACTACAAGGTATTGGTTTCTGATTGCTTTATCCATTATGTATTTATGGTTTACTGATTAATATTGTTTTAGAAGCATGAGGACACTGGCTATTGGATTGACATTTGATATTTGAGTCTATCAATTAACCCACTTGCTGCCATCAGAGTTGTATTGTATGAACATTAAGAGCAGAATTGCTATTTTTTAAATTAGTTTCTCTAATATTATTGTGTTTCAGGGTTAGCTTATGCTAAAAAAAAAATCCCAGGTATGGGGCTCCTGATTGTAAATATCAGCAGCATCCACTTGGTGGCGACATTGCTCCCCTAATTGTTTGAGAACCAGAACGGAACCTTGTGTGTATTTTATTGCCTGCAGCAGTGACTGGCAATATAATTTTCATGCCAGGGAACTGTGCACAAAAGGGTATTTTTGTAACTTTATTTTTCCACCTTGTCACCTAATAAATTCTAAGTTTCAGTTAGTTTTGTTACAACATTCTACGTTTCTAACTGTGCTGTGCTTCATCTCCATATCAAAATAGTTATAGGAAACTGCTCTAGGTAAGAATTTTTCCCTAAATATCCTCTTCCCGTTGCTATGGTTTTTGCAGATGCTGCATGGTTACTGTGCACGAAGCATTGCTCATCCAGTCTTGCCTCCTTGCTTGGCTGTGAATTTATTTTTTATTTTTTTCGGTGTAAGGCCCTGCTGAGTGATTCTAAACTTAGATTGTAATGTCACTGCCAGAAAGGTGGGCTGATGCTAACAGACCCATCTGCCCACAGACTGCAGCAACCATCACTAAATTAGTGATAAGAAAACCCTAGTATGAGAGTAACTAGGTCCACTTAGAACTTCTTAATCCATTATTTGCAGTGTGCTGATTTGTTGTGAGCAAACTGAGAGGGAAGCAATGCAGTAAATAGTGGGCCAGATACGAGTGGAGCGCTATCTTATCAAGTGTCCATAAAGGGGCAGATTTGCCCCTTTTACAGGCGCACGTTAAATAACCAGCCTTTACAAAATGCTCCAACAAGCTCGCGGTTTCACTTTGTGCTTAGCGCAATAACCAGAGGTCAGACCCAATTGCTCCCAAATAAAGAGGAGAGTTCTGTAAAATTAAAAATAAAAACTGCAAGGAAAGTTCCTTTTCATAGAGGTGATAGGGGGACTGTGTTTTTTATATACATATATATGTGTTAATATGCATATTTTACACATACAAACAAATATACATGTATATATTCATATATATTTTTATTTTGCATTGCGCTAGGTGGTTTGTTGTGTCTCACGGCATGAAAACCGGAGCCTATGGAAGCGTGCTCTTGTGAGCGCAAGGCTTTCAGGCAAGTTCGCGTTGCGCCTGACTTGTAAATGTGCGCTGGTATTACTGAGTGGAGCACAAATATTGCGCTCGCGAAAGCCCATATTGTGCTTCATTTGTAATCTAGAGCGAAATATGTAATTTAATGGTTGCACAGTAGTACATGCATGCATTTACGTTTTGAGTTCAAGTAATCACTGTGTTATAAATATACAATTTTTAATTGCTTTGGAATGGCTTATTTAGTGGCAATTTGCCGGTACTTTGCGGCCATAGCAAAATGTATCTAAATTTGGTAGATTTTACTTTATTATTATCATCCTTCCGAAGATTTCTAAACTTAGCTACATTGAGAAGTACCTTACCATGTCATGTGAATAGGTCTCATGTAGTAGAGATTGAGCAGGCTTGAAATATAACCGTATGTGTGTATATGTGTATATATATATATATATATATATATATATATATATAGTGTTCTGCGCCCAGGACCTTTTTATCGGTTGCACCACCCAGCTGATTTTACTGACCAGTTAAAATTTAATACAATATTAAGCTAAAATTAGCCAGTATTAAAAATGATCATGAAATAATTTGTTAAATTATGCAATTAATTTTTGTTTTGCTTTGGATAGCTGAAAATGATATAATAATGGAAAATATTACACTTCCCCACCCGGATACTTCATAATGCCACCTGACTACTTCAAAATGCCACCCGGCTGGCAACATTTTCTCTGGAGAACACTGCATATATAAAGTATATATAAAGTAGAATGTAAAAACCAGTCTAATACCTCCCAGTTTTAATTGAGTGGTCAGTGCTGGATCCCTAGCGTATTAAACATCAAAAGAAAAAAGAACAATCCCCAAAGCACAACTAAAAATACTATCACGGCCTTGGAAAAAACTGTGACCGAAACACATCAGGTGTTATGAATCTGCGCGTCTCCACTGTTTATATGTTTCCTTTTCATAGTGGTTTGTACTGGAACACAAGTAAATATGGGACCTGCAGTTTGTACTAAGACAGGAGTTTGTACTCTAGCAGGAGTAAACTCAAGACCTGAAGTTTGTAAGAAACAAGTGTTTGTACTAAGACAGGAGTATGTTCTCTAGCAGGAGTGAACACAGGACCTGCAGTTTGTACTGAAGCAGGTGTTTGTAATGAGACAGGAATAAACACAAGATCTGCAGTCTGTACTAAGACAGAAATATGTACTCTAGCAGGAGTAAACACAAGACTTGCAGTTTGTATTGAGACATGAGTTAGTAATGGAGCAGGAGTAAACACGTGACCTGCAGTTTTTACTAAACAAGAGTTTGTACAGGAGCAGGAGTAAACATGGGATTGGCAGTTTGAATAAAACAAGAGTTTGTACAGGAACAGGAGCAAACATGTGAACTGCAGTTTGTAACGAAACAAGAGTTTGTACTAAGACAGGAGTATGTACTCTAGCAGGAGTAAACTCAAGACCTGAAGTTTGTTATGAAACGATTTTGCACCAAGACAGGAGTAAACACAAGACCTGCAGTTTGTATTGAGACATGAGTTAGTACTGGAGCAGGAGTAAACAAAGGGCTTGCAGTATGTACTGAGGCAGAAGTATGAACTCTAACATTAGTAAACACAGTTCCTTCAGCTTGTACTGGGACAGGAGACTGCACTGGAGCAGGAGTAAACATGGGATCTGCAGTTTGTACTAAGATACTAGATCAGGAGTAAACACAGAACTTGCAATCTGTACTGAGAGATAAGGTAGTCCTGGAGCAGTAGTAAACATGGGGTCTGCAGTTTGTACTGAGATACAAGTTAGTACTGGATCAGGAGTAAACACAGGACCTACAGTTTGTACTGAGGCAGGAGTTTGTTCTGGAGCTGGAAACACAGGACCTGCAAGTTGGATTGAAACAAGAGTTTGTACTGGAGTAGCAGTGAGCACATAACTTGCCAATTGTACTGAGACAGAAGTATGTACTAGATTGGCAGGAGTAAACATGGGACCTGCAGTTTGTATTGCAACAAGAGTTTGTACTGAGACAGAAGTAAACACCAGATCTACAGTTTGTACTGAGATACGAGTTAGTACTAGAGCAGAAATAAACACAGAAACAACATTTTCTACTGAGTCATATGTTTGTTCTGGAGATGGAAAGACAGGACCTGCAAGTTGTATTAAAAGAAGAGTTAGTGCTGGAGCAGAAGTAAACATGGGACCTGCAGATGTACTGAAACAAGATTTTGTACAGAAACAGGAGTGTATACTGGACCAGGAGTAAACACAAGACCAGTAGTTTGCACTGAAATAGGAGTTTGTACTGGAGCAGGATGAAACACGGGACCTGCAGTTTGTACTGAGACAGAAGTTTGTACTGGAGCAGGAGTAAACACAGGACCTGTAGTTTGTACTGAGACAGAAGTTTGTACTGGAGCAGGAGTAAACACAGGACCTGTAGTTTGTACTGAGACAGAAGTTTGTACTGGACCAGGAGTAAACACAGGACCTGTAGTTTGTACTGAGACAGAAGTGTGTACTGGAGCAGGATTAAACACAGGCCCTGTAGTTTGTACTGAGACAGAAGTTTGTACTGGAGAAGTAGTAAACATGGGCCTTGTAGTTTGTACTGAGACAGAAGTTTGTACTGGAGCAGGAGTAAACACAGGACCTGTAGTATGTATTGGAACAAGAGTTTGTACAGGAGCAGGTATAAACACAAGACCTGCAGTTTGTATAGAAACAAGAGTTTGTACAGGAGCAGGAGTAAACATGTGACCTGCAGTTTGTATTGGAACAAGAGTTTGTACAGGAGCAGGAGTAAACACAAAACCTGCAGTTTGTACTAAAGAAGAGTTTGTACAGGAGCAGGAGTAAATACCGGACCTGCAGTTTGTATTGGAACAAGAGTTTGTACAGGAGCAGGTGTAAACACAAGACCTGCAGTTTGTATAGAAACAAGAGTTTGTACAGGAGCAGGAGTAAACACAAGACCTGCAGTTTGTACTAAATAAGAGTTTGTACAGGAGCTGGAGTAAACACAAGACCTGCAGTTTGTATAGAAACAAGAGTTTGTACAGGAACAGGAGTAAACACAAGACCTGCAGTTTGTACGAAAATAAGAGTTTGTACTGGAGCAGGAGTAAACACTGGACCTGCAGTTTGTATTGGAACAATAGTTTGTACAGGAGCAGGTGTAAACACAAGAACTGCAGTTTATATAGAAACAAGAGTTTGTACAGGAGCAGGAGTAAACACAAGACCTGCAGTTTGTACTAAAATAAGAGTTTGTACTGGAGCAGGAGTAAACATGTGACCTGCAGTTTGTATTGGAACAAGAGTTTGTACAGGAGCAGGAGTAAACACAAGACCTGCAGTTTGTATAGAAACAAGAGTTTGTACAGAAGCAGGAGTAAACACAAGACCTGCAGTTTCTACTAAAATAAGAGTTTGTACTGGAGCAGGAGTAAACACATGACCTGCAGTTTGTATAGAAACAAGAATTTGTACTAGAACAGGAGTAAACGCAAGACGTGCAGTTTGTACTAAACAAGAGTTTGTACAGGAGCAGGAGTAAACATGGGATCTGCAGTTTGTACTAAGATACTAGATCAGGAGTAAACACAGAACTTGCAATCTGTACTGAGAGATAAGGTAGTCCTGGAGCAGTAGTAAACATGGGGTCTGCAGTTTGTACTGAGATACAAGTTAGTACTGGATCAGGAGTAAACACAGGACCTACAGTTTGTACTGAGGCAGGAGTTTGTTCTGGAGCTGGAAACACAGGACCTGCAAGTTGGATTGAAACAAGAGTTTGTACTGGAGTAGCAGTGAGCACATAACTTGCCAATTGTACTGAGACAGAAGTATGTACTAGATTGGCAGGAGTAAACATGGGACCTGCAGTTTGTATTGCAACAAGAGTTTGTACTGAGACAGAAGTAAACACCAGATCTACAGTTTGTACTGAGATACGAGTTAGTACTAGAGCAGAAATAAACACAGAAACAACATTTTCTACTGAGTCATATGTTTGTTCTGGAGATGGAAAGACAGGACCTGCAAGTTGTATTAAAAGAAGAGTTAGTGCTGGAGCAGAAGTAAACATGGGACCTGCAGATGTACTGAAACAAGATTTTGTACAGAAACAGGAGTGTATACTGGACCAGGAGTAAACACAAGACCAGTAGTTTGCACTGAAATAGGAGTTTGTACTGGAGCAGGATGAAACACGGGACCTGCAGTTTGTACTGAGACAGAAGTTTGTACTGGAGCAGGAGTAAACACAGGACCTGTAGTTTGTACTGAGACAGAAGTTTGTACTGGAGCAGGAGTAAACACAGGACCTGTAGTTTGTACTGAGACAGAAGTTTGTACTGGACCAGGAGTAAACACAGGACCTGTAGTTTGTACTGAGACAGAAGTGTGTACTGGAGCAGGATTAAACACAGGCCCTGTAGTTTGTACTGAGACAGAAGTTTGTACTGGAGAAGTAGTAAACATGGGCCTTGTAGTTTGTACTGAGACAGAAGTTTGTACTGGAGCAGGAGTAAACACAGGACCTGTAGTATGTATTGGAACAAGAGTTTGTACAGGAGCAGGTATAAACACAAGACCTGCAGTTTGTATAGAAACAAGAGTTTGTACAGGAGCAGGAGTAAACATGTGACCTGCAGTTTGTATTGGAACAAGAGTTTGTACAGGAGCAGGAGTAAACACAAAACCTGCAGTTTGTACTAAAGAAGAGTTTGTACAGGAGCAGGAGTAAATACCGGACCTGCAGTTTGTATTGGAACAAGAGTTTGTACAGGAGCAGGTGTAAACACAAGACCTGCAGTTTGTATAGAAACAAGAGTTTGTACAGGAGCAGGAGTAAACACAAGACCTGCAGTTTGTACTAAATAAGAGTTTGTACAGGAGCTGGAGTAAACACAAGACCTGCAGTTTGTATAGAAACAAGAGTTTGTACAGGAACAGGAGTAAACACAAGACCTGCAGTTTGTACGAAAATAAGAGTTTGTACTGGAGCAGGAGTAAACACTGGACCTGCAGTTTGTATTGGAACAATAGTTTGTACAGGAGCAGGTGTAAACACAAGAACTGCAGTTTATATAGAAACAAGAGTTTGTACAGGAGCAGGAGTAAACACAAGACCTGCAGTTTGTACTAAAATAAGAGTTTGTACTGGAGCAGGAGTAAACATGTGACCTGCAGTTTGTATTGGAACAAGAGTTTGTACAGGAGCAGGAGTAAACACAAGACCTGCAGTTTGTATAGAAACAAGAGTTTGTACAGAAGCAGGAGTAAACACAAGACCTGCAGTTTCTACTAAAATAAGAGTTTGTACTGGAGCAGGAGTAAACACATGACCTGCAGTTTGTATAGAAACAAGAATTTGTACTAGAACAGGAGTAAACGCAAGACGTGCAGTTTGTACTAAACAAGAGTTTGTACAGGAGCAGGAGTAAACATGGGATCTGCAGTTTGTACTAAGATACTAGATCAGGAGTAAACACAGAACTTGCAATCTGTACTGAGAGATAAGGTAGTCCTGGAGCAGTAGTAAACATGGGGTCTGCAGTTTGTACTGAGATACAAGTTAGTACTGGATCAGGAGTAAACACAGGACCTACAGTTTGTACTGAGGCAGGAGTTTGTTCTGGAGCTGGAAACACAGGACCTGCAAGTTGGATTGAAACAAGAGTTTGTACTGGAGTAGCAGTGAGCACATAACTTGCCAATTGTACTGAGACAGAAGTATGTACTAGATTGGCAGGAGTAAACATGGGACCTGCAGTTTGTATTGCAACAAGAGTTTGTACTGAGACAGAAGTAAACACCAGATCTACAGTTTGTACTGAGATACGAGTTAGTACTAGAGCAGAAATAAACACAGAAACAACATTTTCTACTGAGTCATATGTTTGTTCTGGAGATGGAAAGACAGGACCTGCAAGTTGTATTAAAAGAAGAGTTAGTGCTGGAGCAGAAGTAAACATGGGACCTGCAGATGTACTGAAACAAGATTTTGTACAGAAACAGGAGTGTATACTGGACCAGGAGTAAACACAAGACCAGTAGTTTGCACTGAAATAGGAGTTTGTACTGGAGCAGGATGAAACACGGGACCTGCAGTTTGTACTGAGACAGAAGTTTGTACTGGAGCAGGAGTAAACACAGGACCTGTAGTTTGTACTGAGACAGAAGTTTGTACTGGAGCAGGAGTAAACACAGGACCTGTAGTTTGTACTGAGACAGAAGTTTGTACTGGACCAGGAGTAAACACAGGACCTGTAGTTTGTACTGAGACAGAAGTGTGTACTGGAGCAGGATTAAACACAGGCCCTGTAGTTTGTACTGAGACAGAAGTTTGTACTGGAGAAGTAGTAAACATGGGCCTTGTAGTTTGTACTGAGACAGAAGTTTGTACTGGAGCAGGAGTAAACACAGGACCTGTAGTATGTATTGGAACAAGAGTTTGTACAGGAGCAGGTATAAACACAAGACCTGCAGTTTGTATAGAAACAAGAGTTTGTACAGGAGCAGGAGTAAACATGTGACCTGCAGTTTGTATTGGAACAAGAGTTTGTACAGGAGCAGGAGTAAACACAAAACCTGCAGTTTGTACTAAAGAAGAGTTTGTACAGGAGCAGGAGTAAATACCGGACCTGCAGTTTGTATTGGAACAAGAGTTTGTACAGGAGCAGGTGTAAACACAAGACCTGCAGTTTGTATAGAAACAAGAGTTTGTACAGGAGCAGGAGTAAACACAAGACCTGCAGTTTGTACTAAATAAGAGTTTGTACAGGAGCTGGAGTAAACACAAGACCTGCAGTTTGTATAGAAACAAGAGTTTGTACAGGAACAGGAGTAAACACAAGACCTGCAGTTTGTACGAAAATAAGAGTTTGTACTGGAGCAGGAGTAAACACTGGACCTGCAGTTTGTATTGGAACAATAGTTTGTACAGGAGCAGGTGTAAACACAAGAACTGCAGTTTATATAGAAACAAGAGTTTGTACAGGAGCAGGAGTAAACACAAGACCTGCAGTTTGTACTAAAATAAGAGTTTGTACTGGAGCAGGAGTAAACATGTGACTTGCAGTTTGTATTGGAACAAGAGTTTGTACAGGAGCAGGAGTAAACACAAGACCTGCAGTTTGTATAGAAACAAGAGTTTGTACAGAAGCAGGAGTAAACACAAGACCTGCAGTTTCTACTAAAATAAGAGTTTGTACTGGAGCAGGAGTAAACACATGACCTGCAGTTTGTATAGAAACAAGAATTTGTACTAGAACAGGAGTAAACGCAAGACGTGCAGTTTGTACTAAACAAGAGTTTGTACAGGAGCAGGAGTAAACACAAGACATGCAGTTTGTACTAAACAAGAGTTTGTACAGGAGCAGGAGTAAACACATGACCTGCAGTTTGTATAGAAACAAGAGTTTGTACTGGAGCAGGGGTAAACACTGGACCTGCAGTTTGCATTGGAACAAGAGTTTGTACAGGAGCAGGTATAAACACAATACCTGCAGTTTGTATAGACACAAGAGTTTGTACAGGAGCAGGAGTAAACATGTGACCTGCAGTTTGTATTGGAACAAGAGTTTGTACAGGAGCAGGAGTAAACACAAGACCTGCAGTTTGTACTAAAGAAGAGTTTGTACAGGAGCAGGAGTAAATACCGGACCCGCAGTTTGTATTGGAACAAGAATTTGTACAGGAGCAGGTGTAAACATAAGACGTGCAGTTTGTACTAAACAAGAGTTTGTACAGGAGCAGGAGTAAATATGTGACCTGCAGTTTGTATTAGAATAAGAGTTTGTACAGGAGCAGGAGTAAACACAAGACCTGCAGTTTGTATAAAAACAAGAGTTTGTACTGGAGCAGGAGTAAACACATGACCTGCAGTTTGTATAGAAACAAGAATTTGTACTAGAACAGGAGTAAACGCAAGACGTGCAGTTTGTACTAAACAAGAGTTTGTACAGGAGCAGGAGTAAACACAAGACATGCAGTTTGTACTAAACAAGAGTTTGTACAGGAGCAGGAGTAAACACATGACCTGCAGTTTGTATAGAAACAAGAGTTTGTACTGGAGCAGGAGTAAACACTGGACCTGCAGTTTGCATTGGAACAAGAGTTTGTACAGGAGCAGGTATAAACACAATACCTGCAGTTTGTATAGACACAAGAGTTTGTACAGGAGCAGGAGTAAACATGTGACCTGCAGTTTGTATTGGAACAAGAGTTTGTACAGGAGCAGGAGTAAACACAAGACCTGCAGTTTGTACTAAAGAAGAGTTTGTACAGGAGCAGGAGTAAATACCGGACCCGCAGTTTGTATTGGAACAAGAATTTGTACAGGAGCAGGTGTAAACATAAGACGTGCAGTTTGTACTAAACAAGAGTTTGTACAGGAGCAGGAGTAAATATGTGACCTGCAGTTTGTATTAGAATAAGAGTTTGTACAGGAGCAGGAGTAAACACAAGACCTGCAGTTTGTATAAAAACAAGAGTTTGTACAGGAGCAGGAGTAAACACAAGACCTGCAGTTTGTACTAAAATAAGAGTTTGTACTGGAGCAGGAGTAAACATGTGACCTGCAGTTTGTATAGAAACAAGAGTTTTTACAGGAGCAGGAGTAAACACTGGACCTGCAGTTTGTATTGGAACAAGAGTTTGTACAGGAGCAGGTGTAAACATGTGACCTGCAGTTTGTATTGGAACAAGAGTTTGTACAGGAGCAGAAGTAAACACTGGACCTGCAGTTTGTTTTGGAACAAGAGTTTGTACATGAGCAGGTGTAAACACTGGACCTGCAGTTTGTATTGGAACAAGAGTTTGTACAGGAGCAGGAATAAACACAAGACCTGCAATTTGTCTAGAAACAAGAGTTTGTACTGGAACAGGAGTAAACATGGGACCTGCAGTTTGTACTAAAACAAGAGTTTGTACTGGAGCAGGAGTAAACACGTGACCTGCAATTTGAACTAAAACCTGTGACCTTCAGTTTGAACTAAAATAAAAGTTTGTACTAGAGCAGGAGTAAACACGGGACCTGCAGTTTGTACTAAAACAAGAGTTTGTACTGGAGCACTAGTAAACACATGGCCTGCAGTTTGTATTGAAACAAGAGTTTGTACTGGAGCAAGAGTAAACACGTGACCTGCAGTTTGTACTAGAATTAGAGTTTGTACTGGAGCAGGAGTAAACATGTGACCTGCAGTTTGTAATGAAGCAAGAGTTTGTACAGGAGCAGGAGTAAACACGTGACCTGCAGTTTGTATTGAAACAAGAGTTTGTACAGGAGCCTGAGTAAACACAAGACTTGCAGTCTGTACTACAATAAGATTTTGTGCAGGAGCAGGAGTAAACACAGGGCCTTTAGTTTCTACTGAAAGATGAGTTTGTACTGGAGAAGGAGTAAATATGGGACCTGCAATTTGTTTCGAGACACAAGTTAATACTGGAGCAGAAGTAAACACCGGACCTGCAGTTTGTACTGAGACACAAGTTAATACTGGAACAGAAGTAAACACCGGACCTGCAGTTTGTACTGAGAAACGAGTTAATACTGGAGCAGAAGTAAACACCAGACCTGCAGTTTGTACAGAGACTCAAGTTAATACTGGAGCAGAAGTAAAGACCGGACCTGCAGTTTGTACTGAGACACAAGTTAATACTGGAGCAGAAGTAAACACCGGACCTGCAGTTTTTACTGAGACACAAGTTAATACTGGAGCAGGAGTAAAGACCGGACCTGCAGTTTGTACTGAGATACAAGTTAATACTGGAGCAGAAGTAAACACCGGACCTGCAGTTTGTATCGAGACACGAGTTAATACTGGAGCAGAAGTAAAGACCAGACCTGCAGTTTGTACTGAGACACAAGTTAATACTGGAGCAGAAGTAAACACTGGACCTGCAGTTTGTACTGAGACACGAGTTAATACTGGAGCAGAAGTAAACACCGGACCTGCAGTTTGTACCGAGACACGAGTTAATACTGGAGCAGAAGTAAACACCGGACCTGCAGTTTGTACTGAGATACGAGTTAATACTGGAGCAGAAGTAAACACCGGACCTGCAGTTTGTACTGAGACACAAGTTAATACTGGAGCAGAAGTAAACACCAGACTTGCAGTTTGTACTGAGACACAAGTTAATACTGGAGCAGAAGTAAACACCAGACCTGCAGTTTGTACTGAGACACAAGTTAATACTGGAGCAGAAGTAAACACCGGACCTGCAGTTTGTACGGAGGCACAAGTTAATACTGGAGCAGAAGTAAACATCGGACCTGCAGTTTGTACCGAGACACAAGGTAATACTGGAGCAGAAGTAAAGACCGGACCTGCAGTTTGTACTGAGACACGAGTTAATACTGGAGCAGAAGTAAACACCGGACCTGCAGTTTGTATCGAGACACAAGTTAATACTGGAGCAGAAGTAAAGACCGGACCTGCAGTTTGTACTGAGACACGAGTTAATACTGGAGCAGAAGTAAACACTGGACCTGCAGTTTGTATCGAGACACGAGTTAATACTGGAGCAGAAGTAAAGACCGGACCTGCAGTTTGTACTGAGATACAAGTTAATACTGGAGCAGAAGTAAACACCGGACCTGCAGTTTGTACTGAGACACAAGTTAATACTGGAGCAGAAGTAAAAACCAGACTTGCAGTTTGTACTGAGACACAAGTTAATACTGGAGCAGAAGTAAACACCGGACCTGCAGTTTGTACTGAGACACAAGTTAATACTGGAGCAGAAGTAAACACCGGACCTGCAGTTTCTACTGAGACACAAGTTACTACTGGAGCAGAAGTAAACACCGGACCTGCAGTTTGTACCGAGACACGAGGTAATACTGGAGCAGAAGTAAAGACCGGACCTACAGTTTGTACTGAGACACAAGTTAATACTGGAGCAGAAGTAAACACCGGACCTGCAGTTTGTACCGAGACAAGAGTTAATACTGGAGCAGAAGTAAACACCGGACCTGCAGTTTGTACTGAGACACAAGTTAATACTGGAGCAGAAGTAAAGACCGGACCTGCAGTTTGTACTGAGACACAAGTTAATACTGGAGCAGAAGTAAACACTGGACCTGCAGTTTGTACTGAGACACAAGTTAATACTGGAGCAGAAGTAAACTCTGGACCTGCGTTTTTTACTGAGACACAAGTTAATACTGGAGCAGAAGTAAAGACTGGACCTGCAGTTTGTATTGAGACACGCGTTAATACTGGAGCAGAAGTAAACACCAGACCTGCGGTTTGTACTGAGACACGAGTTTGTACTGGAGCAGGATTTAAAGTCTATGAGGAGAAGTTAACGTGGTCGTGATATCCGAAGTTAGCGCCCGTAGGTTCTGCTTGCTCGCAATTTACTTTCAACTTGTAATATGCGCACTAACCTGCCCACATTAAAAGTTTACTTTGAGCAGTGTTTGCGCACAAGTGGAAAAAAACATTAGCACTCCTCTTGTAATCTAGCCCTATATTGTTTGAATATTGATGATGTAAGTGTAAACTAAACATTTACACATATATCTTCAGTACTGTATTTTAACAACTAAAATAATTGTAATACAATACACTTACGTATTATTCTTATGCAGATCTTTGCTTCAATACTATTATATCTAGCATTAATTTACAGTTTAAAGGGACATTGCAGGGGATAACATATGCCAGGACCTATTTAACAGGCCCATCACTCGGCTGATTTTACTGACCATCTGACTAAAATTTAAGCCACTATTAAGCTATAATGAGCTCATATTACAATTGTTTTCAATGTTTGTTGAGGGCATTATAATTAAATCAATTTATGTTGCATTATGTAATTAATTTGTGCTTTTGATGGCTTAAAGGGACAGGAAATCCCCAACATTTTCTTTCATGATTTGGATAACCATAGCATTTTTAAAAATTACTTCTTTTATCAAATTTGCTTCATTCTCTTGTTGTCCATTGCTGAAGGAACAACATTGCACTACAGGAAGCTAGCTGAACACATCCAGTTAGCCAATCACAAGAGACAAATGTGTGCAGGCACCAATCAGCAGCTAGCTCCCACTAGTGTAGGATATGTGTGTATTCTTTTTCAACAAGGAATAACAAGAGAACGAAGCGCATTTGAAAATAGAAGTGAATTTTAAAGGTGTCTTAAAATTACATGTTCTATCTGAATCATGCAAGTTTAGATTTGACTTTTCTATCCCTTTAAAAAACTTTTATGAATAACAGAAAATGTTATAATATTACAAAAGGAGCAGACAAAATAAATAATGAAATTATATTGCAAAGGTTTTTTTTACAGTTTTTTATTACGCATAATCAAACATTTTATCTTACAATCTCAAGTGTTTAATTTCCTTTTAAAGGGTCATTAAATTGCTGGATACAACTACAGTAACATTGTTACTGTTCGCCATGCTGTTGCTTTTTTCTCCTGTACCTGTAGTTTGCTTTAAAGCTGTTTTTTTTTATTTTACAGAAGCCAGTTGTTAAAGCTCTGCATCTGCACACTGGGTGCGGCCATCTTGGAATTTAAGTCTTCTCGTACCCTGTAATATAAGTGGTGCACATACACAGATCAGTGACATTTTGAAAGGTTAAACTAAGAAAACAGCTTTGAAGAGAGCTGCAGAAACAGGAAGAAAACCGGTAGCATGGTGAGTATTAACTATGCTACTTTAGTGTAAAGTATACACTATTGGAATATGCTGAACATGCTCTTAAAGGGACAGTCTAGTCCAAGATAAACTTTCATGATTCAAAGAGGGCATGTCATTTTAAACAACTTACCAATTTCACTTTGTTCTCTTGGTATTCTTAGTTGAAAGCTAAACCTAGGTAGGTTCATATACTAATTTCTTAGACCTTGAAGGTCGCCTCTTATATAAATGCATTTTTGACAGTTTTTCACCACTAGAAGGTGTTAGTTCATGTGTGTCATATAGATAACACTGTGCTCACGCACGTGGAGTTACCTAGGAGTCAGCACTGATTGGCTAAAATGCAAGTCTGTCAAAAGAACTGAAATAAGGGGCAGTTTGCAGAGGCTTAGATACAAGGTAATCACAGAGGTAAAACGTGTATTTATATAACTGTGTTGGTTATACAAAACTAGGGAATGGTAATAAAGGAATTATCTATCTTTTTAAAACAATAACAATTCTGTGTAGACTGTCCCTTTAACACATTAAGGGATATATTTGGTCATCCAGTAAGTGATTTGGAGCTATAATTTAAAGGAAGAGCCCTCATAATTCTCTAGTATGGAGTCTTGCATGGACTGGAACTGGAGTTTGAAAATAGTCTAGTATTTGAGTGCTCTAAAGCCACAAAAAATTGCTGCCAAGAGTCCTTAAAGGGACACTGAACCCCCCCAAAAAGTTGGCATAAATCCAAAGAACGTTAAAAAACAATACACTTATTAATAAACTATACGTTTAAATTGTTCACTGTTTTGCCGCAATTCTTTTTCAAGCTTTTCTTATTTTCCAAACCCCCTCCGGGGGTAACGGTTCAATGAGTCCTATCCTGGATGACAACCCAGGTAGGAATATAGTGGAATTTATCCGCAATGCGCATGCGCAAGCTTCAGAAACGTCAGAATACGTCACTCACTGTTGCTCTCTATTGAAGGAAGCAGACCAGCACTAAAATAGATAGAGCGGGTCTGCTGCTTTCAATAGAGAGAAACAGTGAGTGACATAGCGGCACTGAAAACGTGAGTGCTGAGCGTTAGTTTACTGTGTCCTTTAGTATACTTCAGGTGGAATCGGCTTCACGGAAAGAATTGTGCATGCGCAATATCACGGAAAACGAATTGCGCATAAGCGAGATGATGAAGAAGGGGATTCATTATATTCATAAAATAGGGATCCTATTGGCAGATTATAATGACGATTGTACAGCCCATATTAGTGGGTTTTCTGGACTGACGTCGTTAGAAGAAAATAAAAATGTGTTATATATTTTACACGCATCGTTGGACAATGAAAGTAGGTGCATTTTATAACTTTATTCATTAGAAAACCATTTTCATATTCATAAAACACCAACAACAAAAATATAGTAATCCTTTAAAGGGATACGAAAAACAAAAATGTTCTTTCATGATTCAGACAGAACATACAATTTAAAAAAAGTTTTTAGTTTATTTCTACTGTCAAATTTGCTTCATTCTCATGTTATTATTTGTTGAAGAGATACCAACACCAGCGCTAAATAAATATATTATACTAATAATAGCATGCCCTTGTCTGAAGCACTTTATGGCAAGAAAAAGTGCTGCCATATACTGCTGCAGACAAGTGCACGCCCCTGAGTTTAAATTTCTACTTTTCAACAAAAGATATCAAGAGGACGAAGAAAATTAAAGGCACAGTAAAGTCCAACTTAAACGTTTATGATTCAGATAGGGCATGTAATTTTAAACAACTTTCTAATTTGTTTTTATCATCAAATTTGCTTTGTTCTCTTGCTATTCTTAGTTAAAAGCTAAACCTAGGTAGGCTTATATGCTAATTTCGAAGCCATTGAAGGCCGCCTCTGCATTTGACCGTTTTTCACAGCTAGAGGGCGTTAGTGCATGTCTTTCATATAGATAACAATGTGCTCACGCACGTGAAGTTATTTAAGAGTCAGCACTAATTGCCTGAAATGCAATTCTGTCAAAAGATCTGAGATAAGGAGGCAGTCAGCAGAAGCTTAGATACAAGGTAATTACAGAGGTAAAAAGTATATTTCTATAACAGTGTTGGTTATGCAAAACTGGGGAATGGTAAATAAAGGAATTATCTATCTTTTTAAACAATAACATTTTTGGTGTTTACTATCCCTTTAAGTAATAGAAGTAAATTAGAAAGTTGTTTAAAACGTCATGCTCTGTTTCGATCTCCCGGTCTCTTCCGGCTGGGGAGATTGACACCTTCTGCCAGCGCGTGATTGGCTGTGCATGGGGCGGGGTTGCACAGGAGCGCTTGTGTGCAATACTAAATGCAGGCAGCGGATTGCTGCCCGCCAGAGGATAAGCCGGGCACACAGGGGCGAATAAGAGGAAATATCGTGTGACATTCCAAATGCGCTGACACTTGTTTGTATATGATAACATAAATGAAGTAAAGATTATTTTATTTGTTTTCTTTGTCCAAAAAATAAGTATTATGCTGTGCGACAGAACCAAAACAGATTTAACGCTTGGTAATTGTTATAAGTACAGATTTATTGATAAGCCATTTGTTGTGTTCCAGTAATGGTTATTTCAGCACAGCGTCCCCAGTGCTACTTGATTTTACTTAAAAAAATAAATAAAATCTTGTTTAAAGGTTTTTGCTGCCTTCACAAAGCGCGGCTTTTGAAGAAGGGAGGCAAAGGACTGCTTAATTTTTAATGCTCCTTTGACCAGTGCACAAAAAAAGATGATCTGCGCAAGTGATCATAGAATATTTATAAACCTTGTTTTATCACTACCCAGTCGCTTTGGCTTTGATTAGTTTAGTGTATTTTTATCTGTAGTCTAAAAATATCCCAATTGTTTCAGAGGGCTTTGCTTGTCCTGTTTTTTTTTCACTATAGTCTAAAAACATCCAATTTGTGTCCTTACCAACTACTGCACCACCCTCTTTTTCTGTCCTCGCTGGAGGAAGAGGATTAGAACTGAAGAGCTCGTGGCCGGACGCAAGGCTGATAATACCAGGAAGCGCTTAATAGCTGTACAACAAAAGCTTGTCTCCGTATTGTGTATCAGTGCAGCAGATGGCCGTGATATGAACCAGCCTTACTGGATGCGTTTCTACATGTGAGCTTTGCACTATTTGTGGCAAACGATGTACTTTGATTGTAGCCAGTGTTTCTCACAAGGGTAATCGGCAGAAGTATGGAACTGTGTATAATGCAGTGGGTATCATTCCTTTGTGTCCCTGGTGTCATCCGTTTTCCCACCAATCACATGTGGAGAGGTGACATCATCTGTCACATATCTTTAGTGTACATGCATGGCACATATGTTTCACTGGTTGCATAAATCAGTCTTTCATGCTGGTAAGACACCTTAAAGGGACATGAAACCCAATTTTTTTCTTTCATGATTTAAGTAGAACATGCAATTTTAAACAGCTTTCCAATTTACTTCTTTTATCATATTAGTTTCATTCTCTTGGTATTATTAGTTGAAGGAGCAGCAATGCATTGTTGGTTTCTAACTGAACATATGGGTGAGCCAATGACAATAGGTGTATATATATGCAGCCACCAATCAGCAGTTAGAACCTAGTTTCTTTGCTGCTCCTGAGCTTACTTAGATAAACGGTTCTGCAAAGGATAACAAGAGAAGGAATCAAATTAAATAATATAAGTAAATTGGAAAGTTGTTTAAAATTGTATACTCTGTCTAAATCACAATGTCTAATTATGACTTTACTGTCCCTTTAAAGGGATACTGAACCCATGATTCAGATAGAGCAGGCGATTTCAAGTAACTTTCTAATTGACTCCTATTATCAAATTTTCTTTGTTCTCTTCCTATCTTTACTTAGCCACCAATTAGCAAGCGTAACCTAGGGTCTGAACCAAAAATGGGCCGGCTCCTAAGCTTTACATTCCTGTTTTTTAAATAAAGATAGCAAGAGAACGAAGAAAAATTGATAATAGGAGTAAATTAGAAAGTTGCTTAAAATTGCATGCTGTACCTGAATCATGAAAGATTCATTTTGACTAGACTGTCCCTTTAATCAGATTTATCAAGTCTCCGCTGTAGTGTATCATGACCGCCAGACATCGATAAATGCTGAGTTCTGGTGAACTGCTTGTGCAATGCCTCCCACCTGCAGATTCACGGCCAATCAGCCGCTAGCAGGGGGTGTCAATCAACTCGATCGTATGAGATTGGGCGGATTGATGTCCGCAGCCTCAGAGGAGGCATACGAGTTAAGAACCGCTGCATCTTAACTCCTGTTTCCGGCTAGCCTGAAGGCTCGTGTGGAAACAGGGGTATACAGCCCCATTCAGGCCGTGATATATCGGCCCCTCTATTTGAATCATGAAAGAATATTGGGTTTAGTATCCATTTAAGACCTGTGCAGTCACTCAGGTCCATCACCTGTGTGTAGAGTCTTACACTTATGCCACTCAATACTGCCTTCCTGTGTACGATCTCTGGGTATTCCCGGGTCCTTAGTGACCGCTGCATACCTCTGTGTGACCCTTGCTTGTCTCTGCTGCGTGCCTAGTTAAGGACGGTTTGTTCTGGCTGCTTTATCAGCTTCTGTTGGAGCCCAGTCCAAGGTTAAGGTCTGGTTCTTTTACTGGGCATATTTCTCAGATTGGGAGTGAGTGTATGAACAGCTGCTTTTTTATGTCACGCAGTGTTTAGATCTTTAAAGCTATGTGAAACGGGTTGTGTTTTTATTTACTTAAAGGGATAGAAACCCCCCAACATTTTCTTTCATGATTTGGATAGAACATACACGTTTAAACAACTTTCCAATTTACTTCTATTGTCAAATTTGCTTCATTCTCTTGTTATCCTTTGCTGAAGGAACAGCATTGCACTAATGACAACTAGCTGAACACATCTAGTTAGCCAATCCCAAGAGACAAATGTTTACAGGCACCAATCAGCAGCTAGCTCCCACTAGTGTAGGATATGTGTGTATTCTTTTTCAACAAGGGATACCAAGAGAACGAAGCACATTTGAAAATAGAAGTGAATTTAGAAGCGTATTAAAATGACGTGCTCTATCTGAATCATGCAAGTTTAATTTTAACTTTCCTATCCCTTTAAAAGGATAGGAAACCCCAAATTTTTCTTTCACGATTCAGATAGAGAATCCAATTTAAAAAAATTGTTCTAATTTACTTCTATTATCAAATTTGCTTTGTTCTTTTGTTATTCTTTGTTGAAGAGATATCTAGATAGGTAGCGTGCACATGTCTGGTGCACTACATGACAGGAAATAGTTTTGCCATCTAGTGCTCTTATTAATTTATAACATTGTTCCATCTAGTGCTGCAGACACGTGAACTTACCTTCCTGCTTTTCAACAATGGATAACAAGAAAACAAAGAACATTTTGATAATAGAAGTAAATTTGAAAGTTGTTTAAAATTGTATATTCTATCTGAATTATTGGGTTTTATATAACTACAGTATGAGGACATAGGGCCAGATTCACAAAAGCGATATTTAGAGCTTCACTGAGTAATACCAGCGCACGCAAATGTGCGCTGGTATTACAAGTTACGGACAATGTGAACTCAAGCTCGCGTTCGTATTGCTAGGAAGCATTGCGCTCACAATGGGAGCCGCGTTCTCATGTTGTCAGAGACGGCTAAGATCCTCATGCAGCGAAAGGGGTAAGTAGCGCAGTGATGGCAGCAAAGTTTAAATCTATATGTATATGCTTATATACATATGTATTTATGTTTTAAATAGTGTATATACATATACAGGAGGCCCTCGTTTTAAAACAGTTCAATTTACACCGTTTCAGAATAACAACCATTTTTTCCAGTCATGTGACTGCTATTGAAAAGCATTGAGAAGCAGTGCATTTATTAAAATAGCCAGTAGGTGGAGCTGTCCGCTTGTGTTGCAGCGAAGCAAGCTGAAATTAATCAGTTTAACCAGACCTGAGCTATCGAGCAGATTTCAAAGGAACAAGATCTTCCAGTCTATAAATCAGTCCAGATTGGAATGCATAGAAAGAACTGTTTGCAGAAAAATGCAAGTGAAGTCTGTGTTGTGTGATTATTTTATTAGGTTTATAATGCTGTTTAGCAAATGTTTTTGTTCATTTAACTTAGTTTAATTATATATTCTGTGTTGTGTGATTATTTTATTAGGTTTATAATGCTGTTTAGCATTTAAAGTCTTCATTTCAAAGCTTTAAAAATAATGTATTAGGTGTTACTTATGACAATTTTGAGAGGGGCCAGGAACCTATCTCGCTCACTTCCCATTGACTTACATTATAAACTGTGTTTCAATTTACAACGGTTTCGATTTACAACCATTCCTTCTGGAACCTAACCCCGGCGTAAACTGAGGGCTACCTGTATATGTATATAAGCATATACATATATATTTACTGGGAACACACAGTTCCCATAGACTGCAATGCAGTTTTCAGTTTTTTTTTCTATAACACCCCAAAACCGCCAACTTTAAAACATTAAAAAAATGCTTTTTGCTGCCATCTTTATTTTTTTTAATTAAATATATGACACTTGATTTTGGGGGCATTTGGTGGACAAAAAGTTAATCAGAGATCTGATCTCTAGTTAATTTTATAAGCGCAAATTGCTACTGCAAGCTCGCGGTAGCAATAACCAACCACTTGTAATGGCTGGTTATTTATTGTGCGCCCACAAAATCCGTACTTGAGCATCACGCTGGCATGATATCTGGTTGGGGGCCGTATATACTGAACTTCAGAAAGCGGTTGTATTCTTTTTGTAGATTAATTGTTAAATAAACAGCACAAAATTTATAGCGTATCCTTTGCCATTCCTTTGACATTTCATTTCAATTCAATTAATATGATCTCTTTGTTACATCAAGCAGATTAATCACTTTCATTTAGATCTGTGCTCAAGATGTAACTAAGGTGAAATCTGTCTTGTTAGGAACCCACATGTAGATGAGAGTTTACAACATACATCTGAGCTTATGTTTATAGGGCTATTGAGGTATTTTTATAGGCGCTGCGGCGTGGCCATCGGACTTTTAAAGGAACACTAAACCCTCTGAGATTGTTACTTCTCAGTTCATTTATAACCAACCCACCCTTATTGGCCTCCACAGGAGTAATAAGATAAAAAAACAGATCAGTTAAAGGGACATTCCAGTCAAAATTTAAATACACATAGATTTATTACATCTTTGAATAGAAACATATTTGCAATATACATGTATTAGCAAAAATGCTTCTAGTAAAAGTGTTCACTGTTTTAGTGTTAGCATTTGTCTCTGCATGTGCACGTGAAGCATAGCTAGATATTGTTACTGCACCCATATTTTAAATAATGCAGCTGCTCAGATCATTACTGGGACTTGAATCATGTCAGCAATTAACACATGGGGGCATATGTATCAAGCTCCGAATGGAGCTTGATGCCCCGTGTTTCTGGCGAGTCTTCAGCAGTTATGAAGCAGCGGTCACAAAGACCGCTGCTCCATAACCTGTCCGCCTGCTATTAGCAGGCGGACAGACATCGCCGGAAATCAACCCGATCGAGTACGATCGGGTTGATTGACACCCCCTGCTGGCGGCCCATTGGCTGCGAGTCTGCAGGGGGCGGCGTTGCACGTTGTGAGCTGCTGGTGCAATGCTGAATACGGCGAGCGTATTGCTCGCCATATTCAGTGAGGTCTGGCGGACCTGATCCGCAGTGTCGGATCAGGTCCGCCAGACCTTGGTAACTATGGGCCATTGAGTCATTACCAGATGGTACAAGCACCTCTCTCTGAGCAAGTGCTGTGTTTTAAATGCTGGTGCACGTTGCATACTTAAATACACCTTTGAAACTATAGCTTTTATTAGTAGCATTTTTGCTAATACATGTATGTTACAAATATGCTTCTGTTCAATACCGAAATGCACCCAGGGGTTTACAATTTTGCCTGGAATATCCCTTTAAAAAATAATAATTAGTTACACTGTGGTGGTGCCCATTACTAAAATTAAACTAAAACATTACACATTTCTTAAATATGTATTTATGAATAAATAGAACATATTCTGCTACGTGAAGAACATTGGAATGTGAAATAATCATATTTTCATGTTGGGTTAGCGCACTTAAGAATATGCGATCAGGGGCGCGATCAAATATATGGCGCAGGTTTTGGCGCAAGCGAGGGAACCCGCGCCGCCCGTAATTTCTCCTCGCACATCGGGGTATTACATATACTGCTCCGTCAGATGCTAAACTGGCGTAAGTAGGACAACTGGCGATCTTCTGAAATGTGCGCAAATACACATTTTAGTCGTCGCAAGTAACTTACGCCAGTATTTTGTCCACGGAAAGTGTCAATAAAGAGTCGTTTTATGCAAATTAGGCTAACACTCGTAAAAATGATCCGCGATTTCAAATAAATGCAACACGTAATTCTGCTATTCAAAATTCATATATAAACCTATAGATAAAGAGATGAAGGTAATAAAATTATGATTTCCCATTGTTCTCTCCTCCAAGTATTGTTGATTGTTTTAAGAACAAATCTAAAGTAAATAAGCAAGTATATGTCCACAATGTGATAAAGTACCTACAAGCTCAATCCATTTGATTATGTTGTGGCTTCAAACTATTTCAAATACACAAATAAACCTTAAAAAACAATATCATAGTATACTGTCCATTTAACCTTGAGATGCTGCTTAAATGTATGTGTTTGTTAAGGCTTCCAGGGAGTTACGTTGGTTTTTAGTCAGTGCAAGGGTTGCTGCGCCTGCAATTTGTGGCGAGATGAGAATGGAGTAGATTTGCTGAATTCTGCCCGCGTAAGTCCTTACTCTGTATATTGGATACCAAATTGCTCGTCTGTTCTATGTTAGTCTATGGTTAAAAAAAATACGGGCGAAGGGTGAAAAATATGCGCGTAACTTGTATGCTACGCCGTATATGTAATACCAAAATCGCGGAAAATCTGGCGACGCTCTATATGTAATGGAGGCCCAGGTTTACGCGCAAGTAGGGGGTTAGGGTTTTTTCCACTTTTTTTGCTCCATTGACTTCTATGGGGGAATATGTGAATGCGCACGCAATATTCTAACTTCGGCTTTTTGCGCACATTGGGTTTGCGCTTGTGCGAAGACCGTATACTTTTAACTTGTAATATGAGCGCTACCTGAAGCGCGCAAAAAAGCTTACTTCTAGCGGAGTTAGCGCACAAGCGGGATCGTTAAATAATTATCCACTTGTAATCTGGCTTTCAATGTAGTCATTCTTCAGATATTTAGAATAGTTTGTGTGTATGAGTGTGGCTGCGTATGCTATTTATTAAAGGGATACGAAATAAAAAAATATATATATTTTGTGATTCAGGCAGAGCATACCATTTTAACAAAATTTCCAATTAAAGGGCCATAATACCCAAATGTTTAAACACTTGAAAGTGATGCAGCATAGCTGTAAAAAGCTGATTAGAAAATATCACCTGAACATCTCTATGTAAAAAAGAAATATATTTGTACCTCAAAAGTTTCTCAGTAGCCACCTCCCATTGTAAAGGATTTCTAAGCAGCAAATCATTATGTCTGTCCCGGGACAACTGAAAGGATGAGCTTTGTGCACTCTCATATTATTTCACCAATCAGGTAAAGGAAGCTTACTATGAAATCTCATGAGAGTTAAGTCAAATCTCATGAGATCACAGTAAGAGTTCATTACCTCAGCACTGCTGATGCTGATTGGCTGCTGTTCATTTCTTCATTTTTTTTTATTTTTACCTGCAGCTGGCAGCAGCTGAATTATAACTTTTTACACAGAACTTACTCTGCTGAGCTGAGGAAATTGTGAGGTAAAATATCTTCCTTTTTTACATAGAGATGCTCAGGTGATATTTTCCTGTCAGCTTTTTACAGTTACTGTATACTGCATCAGTTTCAAGTGATTTAGCAAATGAGTATTATGTCCCTTTAACTTCTTCTATTATCAAATTTGCTTTGTTCCCATGATATTCTTTGTTGAAGAAATACCTAGGTAGCATCTGGAGCACTACAGGAAATAGTGCTGCCCTCTAGTGCTCTTGTAAATGGATAACTTTCTTACAAAACTACTGCCATGTAGTGCTCCAGATACGTGCACGCTCCTCAGCTCATGTCCCTGCTTTTCAACAAAAAGACAACAAATAATATTTAATAATAGAAGTAAAAAGAAAGTTTCTTTCATGGAATTGGCAAGAGTCCATGAGCTGGTGGTGGGCAAAGTTTCCCAAACCTCAAAATGCCTATAAATACACCCCTCACCACACCCACAATTCAGTTTTACAAACGTTGCCTCCTATGGAGGTGGTGAAGTAAGTTTGTGCTTGATTTTCTTCTATGATAAGCGCTTCTAAGCATTCTGAAGCCCAATTCCTCTCGGAGTACAGTGAAGAGAGTATCGCCTATTTGATTTTATGGTTTCCCTCGAGGGAAATCTTTCCTAAGGTTCTCTGTTATCGGTCGTAGGGATTCATCTCCTATCTCCCTTTTCAGATTGACGATATACTCTCATATACCATTACCTCTGCTGATTCTCGTTTCAGTACTGGTTTGGCTATCTGCTATATGTGGATGGGTGTCTTTCGGTAAATATGTTTTCATTACTTAATACACTCTCAGCTATGGTTTGGCGCTTTATGTATTAATATAAAGTTTTAAATATATGTATTTTACTTATATTGGCCATGAGTAAGGTATATGTGTATTTCCCTTTGCAGTCTGGCGGTTTCATTATGGGAATCATGTTTTAGGAAGTTTATCTTACCTGGGGTATATTTTATTTTTCAATTTGACTTGTTTTTTCTTTGGAAAACTTGCTGGCTGTCATGCCGCGCCACTCTAGCTATTGCTAGGGGTGCAGCGTCTCCTTCCCTGCTCGTTGCCAGGGGCAGTGTCGGCTCAGATGCGTGTGGCTCTGATGTCATCGCCGCATACTCCTGATGCCGGTCAGACCTCAGTGGCGCGAATCCTGTGCCTATTTTAACTTTGACAAACGATCTGTCACTGCCCAAGATTAGGTGTTCCTTTGTGTACTCCTGGGTGTGACAGATCGTTGTTTCTAAGTGTCTAAATACCGTTACTGAACCTGCCTGCCTGACTACTCTCCTGCCTTAACCTTTAAACTGCTGGATTGTTTAATGTTGCTGAACCTGCCTTCCTGACTACTCTACCTGCCTTAACTGCTAGATTGATTACTATTGCTGAACCTGCCTGTCTGACTACTCTACCTGCCTTAACCCTTAACTGCTGGATTGATTACTATTGCTGAACCTGTCTGTCTGACTACTCTACCTGCCTTAACCCTCAATCTGCTGGACTGCCTTACTGTTGCCAAACCCTGCCTGCCTGATCATTCTAGTGGTTTATCCTTGGACTGCTTTGCTGTTGCCAAACCCTGCCTGCCTGACCATTCTAGTGGTTCATCCTTGGACTGCTCTGCTGTTGCCGCTGGGGACTATCCTGCCTGTGGTGAGTGCCACCTTCCTCATCTCACTAACTTTCTCTGCTCTGGGATATTCCCTATCATTCCGGCTCGACGCCGGGATAACAAGACTACTGGCCGAGTTTGGTCTGATAGAGGAGTATCCCACGAGCGTTACACGGGCAAATTAGGCTCGTGAGGGCGCAAAATGCTGTTATTTATTGCATCATTCTTGGCGCAAGAATTTTTTTGGGCACGAATGTGCGTCTGTCATGACGCAAGTTTGTCATTTCCTGCGTCTTAGTTGATGCTAGGTTGTTTGGCGTGAAATTGTGTTTGTTATGACGCAAGCTGCATTATTTCCGGATGTTTGTTGGCGCCAAAAAAATTCTTAACTTCCTTTTGCGTTGTGCGTCATACTTGGCACCAAAAAAAATATTTTTATTTTACCTCACTTCCTATATCCTCCTTGCCTTCTTTATGCTCAGAGGGCTATGCTATTTGCTTTTTTTGCCAATTTTAGCATTTGCACTTTTTCCCATTCCTGAATCTGCTATATGTGGAAATAAGATATTTCTGTTAAATGTTATTTTTTCTTTTTTACATTTTACAATCTGATCCTTTCTCAGAAGCTGCTGTAGGAACTATGCTGCCTGAACAGTTCTAAAGCTAAGTGTATCTGTTGTACGCTAGTGGAGATTATATCTCCAGCTGTAGTATGTAACAGTTGTCATGATAAGCTTTTGCATGCAGAAAAGGTTTTTATTAGTGCTAGTACAGTATCTGTTGTTCCTTCAACATCTAAAGTACATGATATCCCTGTTGATATGAAAAATGATATTGCTAAGGCGATACAGAAGGCTATGGCTGCTATCCCGCCTTCAAATAAACGTAAAAGGTCTTTTAAAACTTCTCATAATACTGATGAAATTTGTAATGACCGGCAACATACTGAAATATCCTCCTCTGATGTGGATCTCTTTGACTCAGAAGATCCTACTTCAGACATTGACACTGATAAATCATCTTATCTTTTTAAGATTGAGTATATTCGTTCTTTGTTAAAAGAAGTGTTAATAACTTTGGATATTGAGGAGTCTGATCCTCTTGATAATAAATCCAGTAAACGTTTAAATTCTGTCTATAAACCTCCTGTGACTACTCCTGAGGTTTTTCCTGTTCCTGATGCTATTTCTGATGTGATTGCTAAGGAATGGACGAAGCCTGGTACTTCTTTTGTTCCTTCTTCAAGGTTTAAAAAGTTATATCCTTTGCCAGTGGCTAAATTAAAGTTTTGGGGAAAAGTCCCTAAGGTTGATGGGGCTATGTCTACTCCTGCTAAACGTACTACTATTCCTTTGGAAGATAGTACCTCTTTTACGGATCCTTTAGATAGGAAGATTGAATCTTATCTAAGGAAAGCTTATTTGCATTCTGGCTATATGCTCAGACCTGCCATTTCTATGGCTGATGTTGCGGCTGCATCAACTTTTTGGTTGGATAGCTTAGCACAACGGGAAAAAGACTCTAATTTGCATAGCAAGCATTGTTCGTTTGCTTCAATATACTAATCATTTTATCTGTGATGCTATTTTTGATATCATCAAGATTAATGTTAAATCTATGTCTTTGGCTATTTTAGCTAGAAGAGCTTTATGGCTCAAATTATGGAATGCTGACATGGTATCTAAATTTAGGTTACTATCTCAATCATTCCAGGGTAATAATTTGTTTGGTTCCCAGTTGGATTCTATTATTTCCACTATTACTGGGGGGAAAGGGAGTTTTTTTTGCCTCAAGATAAAAAGTCTAAAGGCAAATCTAAAGCTTCTAATCGGTTTCGTTCCTTTCGTCAGAATAGAGAACAGAAAACCACTCCTTCCCCTAAAGGCTCTGGCTCCAATTGGAAGCCATCCTCGAGTTGGAATAAATCCAAGCCTTACAAGAAACCAAAGCCAGCCCCCAAGACTGCATGAAGGTGCGGCCCTCGATCCAGTTCTGCTGGTGGAGGGCAAATTGAAATTATTTCAAGACGTTTGGGCAGGTTCATTCAAAATCATTGGATTCAGAATATTGTCTCTCAGGGGTATCGAATAGGTTTCAGAATAAGACCTCCTATGAAGAAGATTTTTTCTCTCTCATATTCCAACAAATCCTGTGAAAGCTCAGGCTTTTCTGAAGTGTGTTTCAGATCTAGAGCTTTCAGGAGTGATTGTACCAGTTCCAATTCTGCAACAGGGTCTGGGTTTTTATTCAAATCTATTCATTTTCCCGAAGAAGGAAAATTCTTTCAGACCAGTTCTGGATCTGAAGTTTTTGAATCATTTTGTAAGAGTCCCAACTTTCAAGATGGTGACTATAAGGGCTATTCTGCCTTTTGTTCAGCAAGGTCATTACATGTCCTTAATAGACTTACAGGATGCGTATCTTCATATTCTGATTCATCCAGACCACTATCAGTTTCTGAGATTCTCTTTTCTAAACCAGCATTACCAGTTTGTTGCTCTTCCATTTGGCCTAGCAACAGCTCCAAGAATCTTTTCGAAGGTTCTCGGTGTCCTTCTAAAGAGAGAATTATTCTTTAGTTTTAAGATAGACAATATCACAACTGTGGCATATGTCAATCATTAAGGGGGGACTCGCAGTCCTTTAGCGATGATTTATTGGGCAGAATCCAACTCCTGTCTAATTTCGTCAGTCTTTACATCCAGGGGAGTGGTCTCTCCATCTAGATGTATTTTGTCAGATTGTACAGATGTGGGGTCCCCCCCGAAATAGATCTGATGGCTTCCCATCTAAACAAGAAGCTTCCCAGGTACCTTTCCAGGTCCAGGGATTCTCAGGCGGAGATGGTGGATGCGTTAGCAGTTCCTTGGTTTTACCAACCTGCTTACATTTTTCCGCCTCTAGTTCTTCTTCTAAGGGTGATCTCCAATATCATATTGGAACAATCACATGTGTTTCTGATAGCATGACCTCACAGGTGTTGGTATGCGGATCTTGTCCGGATGTCCAGTTGCCAACCTTGGCCACTTCCTTTAAGGCCGGACCTTCTGTCTCAAGGGCCGTTTTTCCATCAGGATCTCAAATCGCTAAATTTGAAGGTATGGAAATTGAATGCTTAATACTTAGTCATAGAGGTTTCTTTGACTAAGTGATTAATACTATGCTACAGGCTCGTAAGTCTGTTTCAAGGAAGATTTATTATCGGGTTTGGAAAACCTATATATCATGGTGTTTTTCTCATAAATTCTCTTGGCATTCTTTTAGGGTTTCTAGAATTTTACAGTTTTTTCAGGATGGTTTGGATAAAGGTTTGTCTGCAAGTACCTTGAAGGGACAAATCACTGCTCTTTCTGTTTTATTTCATAGAAAGATTGCTAAACTTCCTGATATTTACTGTTTTGTTCAGGCTTTGGTTTGTATCAAGCCTGTTGTTAAATCAATCTCTCCTCCTTGGAGTCTTAATTTGGTTTTGAAGGCTTTGCAGGCTCCACCTTTTCAGTCTATGCATTATTTCGATATTAAACTACTTTCTTGGAAAGTATTGTTCCTTTTGGCAATCTCTTCTGCTAGAAGAGTTTCTGAATTGTCTGCTCTCTCTTGTGAGTCTCCTTTTCTGATTTTCCATCAGGATAAGGCTGTTTTGCGGACTTCGTTTTAAATTTCTTCCTAAGGTTGTGAATTCTAACAACATTAATAGGGAAATTGTTGTCCCTTCCTTGTATCCTAATCCCAAGAATACTCTTGAAAGATCTTTACATTCTTTGGATGTTGTAATAGCTTTGAAATATTATGTCGAAGCTACTAAAGATTTCAGGAACACTTCTAGTCTATTTGTTGTTTTTTTCTGGTCCTAGGAAAGGTCAGAAAGCCTCTGCCATTTCTTTAGCATCTTGGTTTAAGCTTTTGATTCACAAGGCTTATTTAGAGACGGAGATCAAAACAAATCCAACTTGGAAAGCGCTCAAACTGGAACTGTGTCCGTATACAGTCACGTGACGCTCTTCACGTAGTTCACACACCCTTGACGTCTGATGACGTATCCTCTTTCACTCACAATGCTCCGGTGCAAAGGAAACTGAGCGCTCCATCAATGCTCAGATAACAAACACAAATAGCAATAACTTCCAGCGCACCCGGCAGCAGTAGTACCATACTTATATATAGGAAAAGTTTTTTCTTTATATATTGTTTCTGTTAGTTTAAGTATTTTTATCAAGACAATTTTTTGTTTAATACACATACTTTGCCCATGTTAGCCTGTCTTAAGGGATTAATTTTACTTTAATTATTTAATTGCTGTGAGTGTCCAGCTGTCCTGTATTTAAGGCAGTGTATCATGGGTAGTAAGTATGGTCACTGAGGATGTAATACAAGGAAACGCGTCTGACCAAACTTTATTTTTTCTACCTTGCTGCCGGTCTATTGCTGCTTTCTAATCCTTCCTGTTGGATATCGTTGTGGCATATTATATATAAGAAGTATTTTCCAATAAACAGGTATAATCATCTTACAATAATCTTGCTGTGTGTTTTGTGATTAAGTCTCACTGCTGCCGGGTGCGCTGGAAGTCATTGCTATTTTTATTTAGAGACGGGACAGTCTCCGCCTCCGAGAATTACAGCTCATTCTACTAGATCAGTCGCCACTTCTTGGGCTTTTAAGAATGAAGCTTCAGTTGATCAGATTTGCAAAGCAGCAACTTGGTTTTCTTTGCATACATTTACTAAATTTTACCATTTTTATGTATTTGCTTCTTCTGAAGCAGTCTTTGGTAGAAAAGTTCTTCAGGCAGCTGTCTCAGTTTGATTCTTCTGCTTATGATTTAAGTTTTTTCTTAAAATTTATGTGAAATTTATAAGAGACTTATTTTTTTGTGGATTTAATTTTTTCAGAGGAAATAGCTGTTTTATTTTATTTTCTAGTGACTCTTCTGTGGTCTCCCACATCTTGGGTATTTCTATCCCATACCTCACTAGCTCATGGACTCTTGCCAATTACATGAAAAAAAACATAATTTATATAAGAACTTACCTGATAAATTCATTTCGTTCATATTGGCAAGAGTCCATGAGGCCCACCCTTTTTTATGGCGGTTATGATTTTTGTTTAAAAAGCACAATTTTATTTCCAGTTCCTCTTTTTGTATGCTTTTTTACACCTAATTTTTTCACCCCACTACTTGGCTATTCATTAAACTGAATTGTGGGTGTGGTGAGGGGTGTATTTATAGGCATTTTGAGGTTTGGGAAACTTTGCCCCTCCTGGTAGGATTGCATATCCCATACGTCACTAGCTCATGGACTCTTGCCAATATGAAAGAAATTAATTTATAAGGTAAGTTCTTACTTAAATTATGTTGTTGTTTTTTAAATTACATGCTCTATCTGAATCATGAAAGACACATTTTGGGCTTCATGTCCCTTTAACAAAGTGTGCTAAAATGTTTTGAACTGGCCAAAAATAATGCACCCTGAGTTATCTAACACATCAATGCCCTGCTCTTTATTCCTCTAGTACTGTGCCACAGTGTAGCAAGTAAAGCCATGTGTAGTTACATCTCTGAAAATAAATGATTATGTGTATGATAATTATTGTGATTAACAAATGGTTGGTTTAGTTTATAGCCAGCCGTCCATGTTTACTTTACTGTGGGTCTCTTTAATTGGATTCCTTATTCCCACAAGTACAGTAAGATGACAACATTTACAGATAATGGGAAGAAATAATTTAGCAGTGGACTGAAGAGATATACATTTGAGTGTTTAAATTGCTGTCCTTTCACAGCTGTAACCCCCCACGGTAAATGTATCGCTGTCACAACATATTATCTGCTGTTAAACAGGGATTCACATGGCTCAGGGAATAACGGCTGTAACAGAATTAATTCATTAAGCTGTGAGTGAGGGGATGGAGAAGTACACAGCCTTGGAATCATCTGATGTGCGATGGTCTGTAATTGTAGTCAGTGCTCTCTCTGCCAGCAGTGATGTCATCTGTTTACCATTCCTTTAAAGTCACAAAGAAGAAGCAGCACCAACCAGTAGTTTCCAACAGATTTATTCGTGCAGTATGCACAGTGAACAGCCAGACCAACAAACAGCAACGTTTCGGACTTAGTCCTTAATCATGCAACGTTTCGGACTTAGTCCTTAATCATGCAACGTTTCGGACTTAGTCCTTAATCATGCAACGTTTCGGACTTAGTCCTTAATCATGCAACGTTTCGGACTTAGTCCTTAATCATGCAACGTTTCGGACTTAGTCCTTAATCATGCAACGTTTCGGACTTAGTCCTTAATCATGCAACGTTTCGGACTTAGTCCTTAATCATGCATGATTAAGGACAAAGTCCGAAACGTTGCTGTTTGTTGGTCTGGCTGTTCACTGTGCATACTGCACGAATAAATCTGTTGGAAACTACTGGTTGGTGCTGCTTCTTCTTTGTGACTTTATATTGTGTGAAGTACAGTGCAGTATTCCTGAAGCGTGCACACCTTGTTAATTTCAGGTGCTGGATTTTTGGTTTGTTGTACCATTCCTTTAAAGGTGCAGCCTGTTTATTTTATGGCTGTATCCTGACATACACAGCTAGTACTGTACAAACACATGTATTTCCTGTGCTTTATTATCTTACTTAGCACAAACATATCCCTATAAAGAGATTGCATATTTCTGCTTCTTAAAGGGATAGGAAAGTCAAAATTAAACGTGTATGATTAGGTAAGACCCTTTCAAATTCACTTATACTTTCAAATGTGCTTTGTTCAGTTAGTATCCCTTGTTGAAAAAGAATACGCACATATCTTACACTAATGGGAGCTAATTGCTGATTGGTGCCTGCATACATTTGTCTCTTGTGATTGGCTAACTAGATGTGTTCATCAAGCTGCCACTAGTGCAATGATGGTCCTTCAGCAAAAGATAACAAGATAATGAAGCAAATGCGATAATAGAAATAAATTGGAAAGTTGTTTAAAATTGTATGTTCTATCCAAATTATGAAAGAAAATGTTGAGGTTTCCTGACTCTTTAACCCCTTAGTGACCAGAGCACTTTTACATTTTCTGACCGTTTGGGACCAGGGCTATTTTTACATTTCTGCAGTGTTTGTGTTTACCTCTTACCCATTTACTGTACCCACACATATTATATACCGTTTTTCTCGCCATTAAATTGACTTTTTTAAGATATAATTATTTTCATCATATCATATAATTGACTATAAAAAAAATGATAAAATATGATGAAAAAATGGAAAAAAACACACTTTTTCTAAATTTGACCCCCAAAATCTGTTGCACATCTACAACCATCAAAAAAATACCCATTCTAAATAGTTTCTAAATTTAGCGATTGTAACACTGATATCCATCAGGAATCCCTGAATAACCCTTCACATGTATATATTTTTATTTAGTAAACAACCCAAAGTATTGATCTAGGCCCATTTTGGTATATTCCATGCCACTATTTCACCGCCAGATGCAATTAAATAAAAAAAAAATTGTTCACTTTTTTACAAACTTTAGGCTTCTCACTCAAATTATTTACAAACAGCTTGTGCAATTATGGCACAAATGGTTGTAAATGCTTCTCTGGGATCCCCTTTGTTCAGAAATAGCAGACATATATGGCTTTTGCCATATATGGGCCTTTTGCGGGGAATTTGCCCCAAAGAAATCAGCTCTTTTACCTGGAATAAAAAAATACAAACAACCCCCCAACAGTAAAACCCACCACCCACACAACCAACCCCCCCCAAAAAAAAACTACCTAAAAATCCTAAGTTCTCCATTGCCCTGAAAAGGCATTTGGGTGGGCATTGTCCTTAAAAGGGCCTTTAGCTATTTTACATTGCCCAAAGTCCCTAATCTAAAAATAAAACCCACCCAATAATCCCTTAAAAAAAAACTAACACTAACCCCCGAAGATCCACTTACAGTTTTTGAAGACCGGACATCCATCCTCAACGAAGCCGGGAGAAGTCTTCATCCAAGCGGCAAAAAGTCCTCAACGAAGCCGGGATAAGTCTTCATCCAAGCGGCAAGAAGTCGTCCTCCTGGCGGGCAGAAGTCTTCATCCAGACGGAATCTTCTATCTTCATCCTTCCAACGCGGAGCGGCTCCATCTTCAAGACATCCAGCGTGGAACATCCTCTTCTTTCGATTCCTCTTGAAGAATGAAGGTTCCTTTAAGGAACGTCATCCAAGATGGCGTCCCTTGAATTCCAATTGGCTGATAGAATTCTATTAGCCAATCGGAATTAAAGGGTAAAAAATCCTATTGGCTGATGCAATCAGCCAATAGGATTGAGCTCGCATTCTATTGGCTGTTCCAAAATTGAGCTCAATCCTATTGGCTGATTGCATCAGCCAATAGGATTTTTTACCCTTTAATTCCGATTGGCTGATAGAATTCTATCAGCCAATTGGAATTCAAGGCACGCCATGTTGGATGACGTAATTTAAAGGAACCTTCATTCTTCAAGAGGAATCGAAAGAAGAGGATGATCCGTGCAGGATGTCTTGAAGATGGAGCCGCTCTGCGTCAGAAGGATGAAGATAGAAGATGCGTCTGGATGAAGACTTCTGCCTGCTTGGAGGACGACTTCTTGCCGCTTGGATGAAGACTTCTCCCGGCTTCGTTGAGGACTTCTTGCCGCTTGGATGAAGACTTCTCCCGGCTTGATGAGGATGGATGTCCGGTCTTCAAAAACTGTAAGTGGATCTTCGGGGGTTAGGTTATATTAAGGGTTTATTGGGGGAGTTTTATTTTTAGATTAGGGTTTGGGCACAGAAAAAGAGCTAAATGCTCTTTTAAGGGCAATGCCCATCCAAATGCCCTTTTCAGGGCAATGGGGAGCTTAGGTTTATTTAGATAGGATTTTATTTGGGGGGTTTGGTTGTGTGGGTGGTGGGTTTTACTGTTGGGGGGTTGTTTGTATTTTTTTTACAGGTAAAAGAGCTGATTTCTTTGGGGCAATGCCCCGCAAAAGGCGCTTTTAAGGGCTATTGGCAGTTTAGTGTGGGCTAGGTGTTTTTTTTTATTTTGGGGGGGCTTTTTTATTTTGATAGGGCTATTAGATTAGGTGTAATTAGTTTAAATATTTGATCATTTCTTTTTTATTTTGTGTAATTTAGTGTTTATTTTTTTTTGTAATTTAGTTAATTGTATTTAATTAATTAATGTCATTTATTTAATTTTAGTGTAAGGTAGCTTAGGTTTTATTTCAAAGGTAAGTTTGTATTTATTTTTAATAGGTAGCTAGTAAATAGTTAATAACTATTTACTAACTAGTCTACCTAGTTAAAATAAATACAAACTTAGCTGTGAAATTAAAATAAAACCTAAGCTAGATACAATATAACTATTAGTTATATTGTAGCAAGCTTAGGGTTTATTTTACAGGTAAGTATTTAGTTTTAAATAGAAATTATTTAGTTAATGATAGTAATTTTTATTTAGATTTCTTTTAATGATATTAAAGTTAGGGGTGTTAGGGTTAGACTTAGGTTTAGGGGTTAATATATTTATTTAGTGTTAGTGATGTGGGAGGCCAGAGGTTTAGGGGTTAATAATTTTAGTATAGTGGTGGCGGCGACGTTGGGGGGCGGCAGATTAGGGGTTAATACATTTATGTAGGTGGCAGCGACGTTTGGGGTGGCAGATTAGGGTTAATCAATTTATGTAGGTGGCAGCAACATTGGAGGCGGCAGATTAGGTGTAGGTAGGTGGCGGCGATGTCGGGGGCGGCAGATTAGGGGTTAATAAGTGTAATGTAGGTGGCGGCGATGTCGGGGAGGCAGATTAGGGGTTAATAAGTGTAATGTAGGTGGCGGCGATGTTGGGGGCGGCAGATTAGGGGTGTTTAGACTCGGGTTTATGTTAGGGTGTTAGATGTAAACATAAATTTTATTTCCCCATAGGAATCAATAGGGCTGCGTTACAGAGCTTTATGCTGCTTTATTGAAGGTGTTATGCTTTTTTTTAGCCGGCTCTCCCCATTGATGTCTATGGGGAAATCGTGCATGAGCATGTGAAACCAGTTTAAAGCAGCGCTGGTATTTGTGTGCGGTATGGAGACGAAAAATTGATAATAGGAGTAAATTAGAAAGTTGCTTAAAATTGCATGCTCTATCTGAATCACGAAAAGAAAAATATTGGGTTCAATGTCCCTTTAAAAAAAGGTATTGCACGATGCCTCAATATTGAGACATCGCTGCAATACCCTGAAAGCTGCTGGAAG
The DNA here is from genome assembly GCF_027579735.1 of Bombina bombina. Classification (NCBI taxonomy): domain Eukaryota; kingdom Metazoa; phylum Chordata; class Amphibia; order Anura; family Bombinatoridae; genus Bombina; species Bombina bombina. Next base: position 96,151,100 of record NC_069510.1, read on the forward strand.
CAGTCAGGATCCTGCTCCAATAAAAACTCTTGTTTTTTTACAAACTGCAGATCCCATGTTTACTCCTGCTCCAATACAAACTCTTGTTTTATTACAAACAGCCGATCACATGTTTACTCCTGCTCCTGTACAAACTCTTGTTTTATTACAAACAGCCGATCCTATGTTTACTCCTGCTCCTGTACAAACTCTTGTTTTATTACAAACAGCCGATCCTATGTTTACTCCTGCTCCTGTACAAACTCTTGTTTTATTACAAACTGCAGGTCACATGTTTATTCCTGCTCCAATACAAACTCTTGTTTTATTACAAACTGCAGATCCCATGTTTACTCCTGCTCCAATACAAACTTGTTTTATTACAAACTGCAGATCCCATGTTTACTCCTGCTCCAATACAAACTTGTTTTATTACAAACTGCAGATCCCATGTTGACTCCTGCTCCAGTATAAACTCTTGTTTTATTACAAACTGCAGATCCTATGTTTACTCCTGCTCCAGTATAAACTCTTGTTTTATTACAAACTGCAGATCCCATGTTGACTCCTGCTCCAGTATAAACTCTTGTTTTATTACAAACTGCAGATCCCATGTTTACTCCTGCTCCAATATAAACTCTTGTTTTATTACAAACTGCAGATCCCATGTTTACTCCTGCTCCAGTATAAACTCTTGTTTTATTACAAACTGCAGATCCCATGTTTACTCCTGCTCCTGTACAAACTCTTGTTTTACTACAAACTGCAGATCCCATGTTTACTCCTGCTCCTGTACAAACTCTTGTTTTATTACAAACTGCAGATCCCATGTTTACTCCTGCTCCAATACAAACTCTTGTTTTATTACAAACTGCAGATCCCATGTTTACTCCTGCTCCTGTACAAACTCTTGTTTTATTACAAACTGCAGATCCCATGTTTACTCCTGCTCCAGTATAAACTCTTGTTTTATTACAAACTGCAGATCCCATGTTTACTCCTGCTCCAGTATAAATTCTGGTTTTATTACAAACTGCAGATCCCATGTTTACTCCTGCTCCAGTACAAACTCTTGTTTTATTACAAACTGCAGATCTTGTGTTTACTCCTGCTCCTGTACAAACTCTTGTTAGTAAAAACTGCAGATCTTGTGTTTACTCCTGCTCCTGTACAAACTCTTGTTTCAATACAAACTACAGGTCCTGTGTCTACTCCTGCTCCAGTAAAAACTCTTAAGTACAAACTGGAGATCTTGTGTTTACTCCTGCTACTATACAAACTCCTGTTTCAATACAAACTGCAGGTGACGTGTTTATTAGCAAATGTTCTTCATTCTCTTGGTATCTTTATTTGTAAAGCAAGAATGTAAGTTTAGATGCCTGCCCATTTTTGGTAAACAACCTGTGTTGTTCTTGCTGATTAGTGGATTACTTTAACCGACAAATAAACAAGTGCTGTCCAGGGTCTTAACCAAAAATAGCTTAGATGCCTTCTTTTTCAAATAAAGATAGCAAGAGAACGACGAAAAATTGATAATAGGAGTAAATTAGAAAGTTGCTTAAAATTGCATGCTCTATCTGAATCACAAATAGAAAAAAATTGGGTTCAATGTCCCTTTAAAAAAAGGGTATTGCACGATGCCTCAATATTGAGGCATCGCTGCAATACCCTGAAAGCTGCTGGAAGCAGTCAGGATCCTGCTCCAATACAAACTCTTGTTTTATTACAAACTGCAGGTCACATGTTTACTCCTAGTCCTGTACAAACTCTTGTTTTATTACAAACTGCAGGTCACATGTTTACTCCTGTACAAACTCTTGTTTTATTACAAACTGCAGGTCTTGTGTTTACTCCTGCTCCTGTACAAACTCTTGTTTTATTACAAACTGCAGGTCACATGTTTACTCCTGCTCCTGTACAAACTCTTGTTTTATTACAAACTGCAGATCCCATGTTGACTCCTGCTCCAGTATAAACTCTTGTTTTATTACAAACTGCAGATCCCATGTTTACTCCTGCTCCAATACAAACTCTTGTTTTATTACAAACTGCAGGTCTTGTGTTTACTCCTGCTCCTGTACAAACTCTTGTTTTATTACAAACTGCAGATCCCATGTTGACTCCTGCTCCAGTATAAACTCTTGTTTTATTACAAACTGCAGATCCTATGTTTACTCCTGCTCCAATACAAACTCTTGTTTTATTACAAACTGCAGGTCATGTGTTTACTCCTGCTCCTGTACACACACTTGTTTTATTACAAACTGCAGGTCACGTGTTTACTCCTGCTCCAGTATAAACTCTTGTTTTATTACAAACTGCAGGTCATGTGTTTACTCCTGCTCCTGTACAAACTCTTGTTTAGTAAAAACTGCAGGTCTTGTGTTTACTCCTGCTCCTGTACAAACTCTTGTTTCAGTACAAACTACAGGTCCTGTGTCTACTCCTGCTCCAGTACAAACTCTTGTTTAAGTACAAACTGGAGGTCTTGTGTTTACTCCTGCTACTATACAAACTCTTGTTTCAATACAAACAGCAGGTCACGTGTTTATTATCAAATTTTCTTCATTCTCGAGTCCACGGATCATCTTAATTACTAATGGGATATTCACCTCCTGATCAGCAGGAGGAGGCAAAGAGCACCACAGCAAAGTTGTTAAATAGCTCCTCCCTTCCCTCCCACTTCAGTTATTCTCTTTGCCTGCGTTAGTGATAGTAGATGGCAAAGTGAGGTGTTAGAAAAGATTCTTCAATCAAGAGTTTATTATTTTTAAAGTAGTGCCAGAGAGTGCTGCTTTGTTCTAGGGTGTAGCCGTAGTCCATATCAGTCTCTTCAGTAGAGCTTTGGTGGCTTTAGAGTAATGGGAACTTGTGGGACATAATTCTCACTGCGCCTCCCATATTTAATACTGCCCTAATTTTCCTATAGTCTGAGGGATATGACTCAGTCTTTGATTTTCTGCAGGTTGATGTGAGGAAGAGGACCTCTCACACCTGTGAACTGCCTTGCTGTCAGGCAGCAACATGAGGTAAGTGCTTCTTTTCCTGGGGCAGATAGAAGAACAGCTCAGAAAAGAGTAAGCACACGGAGCTAACCTCACTCACATACATAAAGGTCTAAAAATCGATGGGACACTTTATTGACAAATCTCTCCTGGGCTGGGGAGAACTGTTAGACAGCACTAAAATTAGGCACTAGGGCTGGTCTGAGCGCTATATAAGGGCTATGGTGGTTCCTTCTCTGAGGGATTAACATTTTCCCTGGGAGAAGATTTTTACTTTGGGCCACGCCCACGATGGGCGGATCTGTATCTCCCACGTGCCTCTTCTATGCGCTTTGCTGTCGGAGACATTTTGTGTATAAGAGTCCGGTCTTGTCTAGGAGCGCATGTTTGGTTCTTTACATGCGTTCCTAGGACCGGACTGTGACGATTCAGTTTCTGGCAGCTTTCCAGATCGTCCGCTGCACAGGGGGACTTAATTCAGTTCTTGGCCAGTAAAGTAGGCGCCTCAGCAGGGCAGCTGAGATGTGGATGTGACTAAAGTTATACGGGGGTTATAACTATTTTTCTTCTACTTTATACAGAACGCAGTAAAATAGCTGCACTGTGAATTTTAAAGAGACAGTAACGTTTTTCTGAAAATTGCATTTTATTAAAAAAAATCTTATCCTTTTATGTCAATTAGTTAATTGGGAGTTAGAAGAAGGCCTTACAACACAGTAAATTAGTTGCACTTTGAATTTTAAAGAGACAGTAACGTTTTTCTGAAAATTGCATTTTATTAAAAAAAATCTTATCCTTTTATGTCAATTAGTTAATTGGGAGTTAGAAGAAGGCCTTACAACACAGTAAATTAGTTGCACTTTGAATTTTAAAGAGACAGTAACGTTTTTCTGAAAATTGCATTTTATTAAAAAAAATCTTATCCTTTTATGTCAATTAGTTAATTGGGAGTTAGAAGAAGGCCTTACAACGCAGTAAATTAGTTGCACTTTGAATTTTAAAGAGACAGTAATGTTTTTCTGAAAATTGCATTTTATTAAAAAAATATTATCCTTTTATGTCAATTGGTTAATTGGGAGTTAGAAGCAGGCCTTGCAACGCAGTAAATTAGTTGAGCTTTGAATTTTAAAGAGACAGCAACGTTTTTCTAAAAATGGCTTTTTATTAAAAATGTGGAACCACCAGTCCTTTTCTGTTCCTCAGGTATTGAGAGAACTTCAAGCTGCAGAGAGACTTTTTGCTGAACCAACATCTTCTAAAGAGGATGCTGGTCAGGAATCTAATGACAATGTTCAATATATGCCGCAGCTTTACACTCAAGCGTCCCAGATTTTACCACCCTCACATGCAGTGCCCTGCGCTTCCTCTCTAGCTCTCGCTGGAGTTACTTTAAAAGAAATCGCTTCTCTCATGTCTTCTGCAGTTTCAGATGCGTTGTCTGCTTTCCCTATGTTGCAAGGAAATCGTAAGAGGAAAATTAAACTTTCATTCAGCAAGGTTTCTGACGCAGTTATTGCTGTTTCAGAAGTTCCTCTCACAGAAGCTTGAGGAGGAGGATAACGTAGTAGCATCTGAAGGTGAAATTTCCGATTCTGACAGTGTAATTCCTCTTGCTGATACTGAAGTTGTATCCTTAAGGTTTAAGCTAGAGCACCTCCGTCTGTTATTTAAGGAGGTTTTGGCTATTCTGGACGACAGCGACTCTTCGGTCGTTAATCCCAAGAAATTTAGTAAGCTGATCAAATAATTTGAGATACCTTCCTTGATAGAGGTTTTTCCGGTACCAGACAGCTTCTGAGATCATTGCTAAGGAGTGGGAGAGACCGGGTATACCTTTTATTCTCCGCCTCCTATATTTAAAAAGATGTTTCCCATAGCCGTCTTGGATAAGGAGGCTTGGCAAGCAGTCCCCAAGGTGGAAGGAGCTGTTTCCACTTTAGCTAAGAGAACTACTATACCCATAGAGGATAGTTGTGATTTCAAAGATCCTAGGGACAAAAAATTTGAGGGGTTACTCAAAAAGATGTATGTACACCAGGGCTTACAATGGCAGCCAGCTGTGTGCATTGCTACCGTCACTAGTGCGGTTACATCTTGGTTTGATGCGTTGTCTGATGCTATTAGGTCAGAAACTCCTCCCCTGGATGAAATCTAGGATAGGCTAAGAGCTCTTAAAGTGGCTAATTCCTTTATTATAGATACTTCCCTTCAAGTTATCAAACTGGGAGCAAAGATTTCAGGTTTCTCTGTTCTAGCTCACAGAGCCTTATGGTTATAGCCTTGGTCTGTGAATGTATCCTCAAAGTCTAAGCTTTTAGCGATTCCTTACAAGAGGAAGACCTTGTTTGGACCTGGCTTGACGGAAATAATCTCTGATATTATGGGAGATAAGGGTCTCCTTCTCCCTCAGGACAAGAGAAACAAACAAAAGGGACGACAGAGTCCTCCCAGAGGCAGATTTCTGCTTTCAAGATTATCTGTAGAACAGACAAAGAGAGAGGCATTCTTACATTGTGTAAGAGACCTCTCCGACCTGGGAATGATAGTTCCTGTTCCGATTCAGGAACGGGGTCTGGGATTTTATTCCAATCTGTTTGTGGTTCCCAAAAAAGAGGGAACTTTCAGGTCTATTTTAGATCTCAAGAGTCTAAACAAATTCCTCAGAGTACCGTCCTTAATGATGGAAACTATTCGTTCCATTTTCCTTTTGGTCCAAGAGAGTCAATTTATGACATCTTGGGTTTAAAGGACGCGTACTTGCATGTTCCCATTCTCAGGGATCATCACAGGTTTCTAAGGTTTGCCTTTTTTAGACAAACACTTTCAATTCGGGACTCTGCCCTTCGGTCTTGCCACAGCCCCCAGAAGTTTCTCAAAGGCTCTGGGTTCACTGTTGGCGGTGCTGTGGTTACGGGGCATTGCGGTGGCGCCATATCTGAATGACATCCTAGTCCAGGCGCCACTTTTCAAACGCGCAGGATTCCACACGGAAATGTGGTTATCCTTCCTGCTATCTCTATGGCTGGAAGGTAAATTTGGGAAATACAATGGTAACTTTCCTGGGAACCATAATAGATTCCCTATCAATGAAGATTTTTCTGACAGAAGTCAGGAACTCAAAGATTTTCGATACTTGCCTAGCTCTTCAGTCCACTCCTCGGCCATCAGTGGCTCAGTGCATGGAGGTAATCGGGCTGATGGTAGCGGCAATGGCATCATCCCGTTTGCTCGGTTCCATCTCAGACCCCTGCAGTTAAACATGCTCAGGCAATGGGACGGAGATTATGCGGGTTTTGTCTCCTCGAATACTTCTGGAGCAGGAGACAAGGGATTCTCTTCAATGGTGGTTGTCTCGGGGTCATCTCTCCCAGGGAACCTGCTTTCGCAGGCCATCTTGGGTAGTTGTGACAACAGACGCCAGCCTTCTAGGATGGGGAGCAGTCTGGGGGCTCCCTAAGGACTCAGGGAGTTTGGACTCAGTCAGAGTCTGTTCTACCTATAAAAATTCTGGAATTGAAAGCGATCTTCAATGCTCTTCTGGCCTGGTCCCAGTTAGCCTCGATCCAGTTCATCAGGTTCCAGTCGGTCAACATAACTTCAGTGGCTTCATCAGGAAGGAACGAGGAGTTCCTTAGCGATGAATGAGGTAACCAAAATAATTCAGTGGGCGGAATCCCACTCTTACTTTCTGTCGGTGATCCATGTCCCAGGAGTGGACAACTGGGAGGCGGACTTCTTGAGCAGGCAGACCTTTCATCCGGGGGAGTGGGGACTCCATCTGAACGTGTTCTCAGACCTGATTCTCAAGTGGAGTCAGCCGGAATTGGATATCATGGCATCTCAATAGAATGCTAAGCTCCCGAGATATGGGTTGAGGTTCAGGGACCCCCGGGCGGAACTGATAGATGCTCTGGCAGTCCCTGGGACCTTCAGTCTAGCACACCTATTTCCTCCGTTTGCTCTTCTTCCTCGGGTCATTGCTCGAATCAAGCAGGAAAAGGCATCGGTGATCCTCATTGCTCCAGCTTGGCCTCACAGGATTTGGTATGCAGATCTGGTGGACATGCCATCTCTGCCACCTTGGAGACTTCCGTTGAGGAAGGACCTTCTAATTTAAGGGCCCTTCCTTCACTCAAATCTAGTTTCTCTGAAACTGACTGCTTGGAGATTGACAGCTTAAATTTATCCAAGGGAGGTTTTTCAGAATCAGTCTTAGAGACCATGTTTCAGGCTCGTAAGCCTGTAACTAGAGAGATTTCCCATAGGATATGGCATAAATGTCTCTATTGGGGTGAATCCTAGGGCTACTCACGGAATAGAGTTAGGATTCCTAAAATTTTGTCTTTTCTCCAAGGGGGTTTGGAGAAAGGATTATCAACATTTTCCCTAGAGGGGCAAATCTCTGTCTTATCTATTTTGTTACACAAACATCTGTTAGATGTTCCTGATGTACAAGTATTTTGTCAGGCCTGTGTTCAAGCCAGTTACTCCCTCATGGAGTCTGAATTTAGTGCTTATCTTGGAAAGTTTTATTTCTTGTTGCTATTTCTTCTGCTTGCAGAGTGTCAGAGCTCTTGGCTTTGCAGTATGAGTCTCCTTACCATTTTTTTCATTCAGATAAGGTAGTTTTACATAGTAAATTAGGATTTCTTCCTAAAGTTGTTTCTGATCTGAACATTAATCAGGAGATTGTTGTTCCTTCCTGGTGTACTAATCCTTCTTCTCAGAAGGAATGGTTTCTACTCAATTTGGACGTGGTTTGTGCCTTAAAATTTTATCTGCAGATGACTAAGGATTTTCGTCAGTCTCCTGCTTTGTTTGTGTTTTCCTCAGGAAAACGTAAGGGACAGAAGGCTACGGCTATTTTTCTTTCTTTTTGGCTGAAGAGTATCATACGTTTACATATGAGACTGTTGGACAGCAGCCTCCAGAGAAAGATACAACTCATTCCATGAGGGCTGTTGTTTCCTCATGGGCATTCAAGAATGAAGCTTCTGTGGAACAGATTTGCAGGTCTGCAACTTGGTTTTCTCTTCACACTTTTTCAAGGTTTTACGAATTTGACACTTTTGCCTCGGCTGAGGCCGCATTTGGGAGAAAGGTTCTTCAAGCAGTGGTGCCTTCCGTTTATATTCCCTGTCTTGTCCCTCCCGTATCATCTGTGTACTCTAGCTTGGGTATTGAATCCCATTAGTAATTAAGATGATCCGTGGACTCATCGTGTCATAAAAAAGAAAAGAAAATTTATGCTTACCTGATAAATTTTCTTTTTTAAAGCAAAAATGTAAGTTTAGATGCCGGCCCATTTTTGGTGAACAACCTGGGTTGTTCTTGCTGATTAGTGGATTAATTTATCCAACCAATAAACAAGTGCTGTCCAGGGTCTGAACCAAAAAATAGCTTAGATGCCTTCTTTTTCAAATAAAGATAGCAAGAGAACGACGAAAAATTGATAATAAGTAAATTAGAAAGTTGCTTAAAATTGCATGCTCTATCTGAATCACGAAAAGAAAAAAATTGGGTTCAATGTCCCTTTAAAAAAAGGTATTGCACGATGCCTCAATATTGAGGCATCACTGCAATACCCTGAAAGCTGCTGGAAGCAGTCAGGATCCTGCTCCAATACAAACTCTTGTTTTATTACAAACTTCAGATCCCATGTTTACTCCTAGTCCTGTACAAACTCTTGTTTTATTACAAACTGCAGGTCACATGTTTACTCCTGCACAAACTCTTGTTTATTACAAACGGCAGATCCCATGTTTACTCCTAGTCCTGTACAAACTCTTGTTTTATTACAAACTGCAGATCCCATGTTTACTCCTGTACAAACTCTTGTTTTATTACAAACTGCAGATCCCATGTTTACTCCTGTACAAACTCTTGTTTTATTACAAACTGCAGGTCACATGTTTACTCCTGCTCCAATACAAACTCTTGTTTTATTACAAACTGCAGATCCCATGTTTACTCCTGTACAAACTCTTGTTTTATTACAAACTGCAGGTCACGTGTTTACTCCTGCACAAACTCTTGTTTATTACAAACTGCAGATCCCATGTTTACTCCTAGTCCTGTACAAACTCTTGTTTTATTACAAACTGCAGACCCCATGTTTACTCCTGTACAAACTCTTGTTTTATTACAAACTGCAGGTCACATGTTTACTCCTGTACAAACTCTTGTTTTATTACAAACTGCAGGTCACGTGTTTACTCCTGCTCCTGTACAAACTCTTGTTTTATTACAAACTGCAGATCCCATGTTTACTCCTGTACAAACTCTTGTTTTATTACAAACTGCAGGTCACGTGTTTACTCCTGCTCCTGTACAAACTCTTGTTTATTACAAACTGCAGGTCACGTGTTTACTCCTGCTCCTGTACAAACTCTTGTTTTATTACAAACTGCAGGTCACATGTTTACTCCTGCTCCAATACAAACTCTTGTTTTATTACAAACTGCAGATCCCATGTTGACTCCTGCTCCAGTATAAACTCTTGTTTTATTACAAACTGCAGATCCCATGTTTACTCCTGCTCCTGTACAAACTCTTATTTTATTACAAAATGCAGGTCACATGTTTACTCCTGCTCCAGTATAAACTATTGTTTTATTACAAACTGCAGATCCTATGTTTACTCCTGCTCCAGTATAAACTCTTGTTTTATTACAAACTGCAGATCCCATGTTTACTCCTGCTCCAGTATAAACTCTTGTTTTATTACAAACTGCAGATCTCATGTTTACTCCTGCTCCAGTATAAACTCTTGTTTTATTACAAACTGCAGATCCTATGTTTACGCCTGCTCCAATACAAACTTGTTTTATTACAAACTGCAGATCCCATGTTTACTCCTGCTCCAGTATAAACTCTTGTTTTATTACAAACTGCAGATCCCATGTTTACTCCTGCTCCTGTACAAACTCTTGTTTTATTACAAACTGCAGATCCCATGTTTACTCCTGCTCCAGTATAAACTCTTGTTTTATTACAAACTGCAGATCCCATGTTTACTCCTGCGCCTGTACAAACTCTTGTTTTATTACAAACTGCAGATCCCATGTTTACTCCTGCTCCAGTATAAACTCTTGTTTTATTACAAACTGCAGGTCTTGTATTTTCTCCTGCTCCAGTATAAACTCTTGTTTTATTACAAACTGCAGATCCCATGTTTACTCCTGCTCCAGTATAAACTCTTGTTTTATTACAAACTGCAGGTCTTGTGTTTTCTCCTGCTCCTGTACAAACTCTTGTTTTATTACAAACAGCCGATCCTATGTTTACTCCTGCTCCTGTACAAACTCTTGTTTTATTACAAACTGCAGGTCTTGTGTTTACTCCTGCTCTTGTACAAACTCTTGTTTCTATACAAACTGCAGGTCACATGTTTACTCCTGCTCTAGTACAAACTCTTGTTTTATTACAAACTGCCGATCCCATGTTTACTCCTGCTCCTGTACAAACTCTTGTTTTATTACAAACTGCCGATTCCATGTTTACTCCTGCTCCTGTACAAACTCTTGTTTAGTAAAAACTGCAGGTCTTGTGTTTACTCCTGCTCCTGTACAAACTTTTGTTTTAGTACAAACTGCAGGTCTTGTGTTTACTCCTTCTCCTGTACAAACTCTTATTTAGCACAAACTGCAGGTCTTGTGTTTACTCCTGCTCCTGTACAAACTTTTGTTTTATTACAAACTGCAGGTCACATGTTTACTCCGGCTCCTGTACAAACTTTTTTTTTATTACAAACTGCAGGTCACATGTTTACTCCTGCTCCAGTACAAACTCTTGTTTTATTACAAACTGCTGATCCCATGTTTACTACTGCTCCTGTACAAACTCTTGTTTAGTAAAAACTGCAGGTCTTGTGTTTACTCCTGCTCCTGTGCAAACTTTTGTTTTATTACAAACTGCAGGTCTTGTGTTTACTCCTTCTCCTGTACAAACTCCTATTTAGTACAAACTGCGGGTCTTGTGTTTACTCCTGCTCCTGTACAAACTCTTTTTTCAGTACAAACTACAGGTCCTGTGTCTACTCCTTCTCCAGTACAAACTCTTGTTTTATTACAAACTGCAGGTCTTGTGTTTACTCCTGCTCCTGTACAATCTCTTGTTTTATTACAAACTGCAGGTCACATGTTTACTCCTGCTCCTGTACAAACTCTTGTTTTATAACAAACTGCAGATCCCATGTTTACTCCTGCTCCTGTACAAACTCTTGTTTTATTACAAACTGCAGATCCCATGTTTACTCCTGCTCCAGTATAAACTCTTGTTTTATTAAAAACTGCAGATCCCATGTTTACTCCTGCTCCAGTATAAACTCTTGTTTTATTACAAACTGCAGGTCTTGTGTTTACTCCTGCTCCAGTATAAACTCTTGTTTTATTACAAACTGCAGATCCCATGTTTACTCCTGCTCCTGTACAAACTCTTGTTTTATTACAAAATGCAGGTCACATGTTTACTCCTGCTCCTGTACAAACTCTTGTTTTATTACAAATTGCAGATCCCATGTTTACTCCTGCTCTTGTTTAGTAAAAACTGCAGGTCTTGTGTTTACTCCTGCTCCAGTACAAACTCTTGTTTCAGTACAAACTACTGGTCCTGTGTCTACTCCTGCTCCTGTACAAACTCTTGTTTCAGTACCAACTACTGGTCCTGTGTCTACTCCTGCTCCTGTACAAACTCTTGTTTCAGTGCAAACTACTGGTCCTGTGTCTACTCTTGCTCCAGTACAAACTCTTGTTTCAGTGCAAACTACTGGTCCTGTGTCTACTCCTGCTCCAGTACAAACTCTTGTTTCAGTACAAACTACTGGTCCTGTGTTTACTCCTGCTCCAGTACAAACTCTTGTTTCAGTACAAACTACTGGTCCTGTGTCTACTCCTGATCCAGTACAAACTCTTGTTTCAGTACAAACTACTGGTCCTGTGTTTACTCCTGCTCCAGTACAAACTCTTGTTTCAGTACAAACTACTGGTCCTGTGTATACTCCTGCTCAAGTACAAACTCTTGTTTCAGTGATAACTACTGGTCTTGTGTTTACTCCTGCTCTAGTACAAACTCTTGTTTCATTGCAAACTACTGGTCTTGTGTTTACTCCTGCTCCAGTACAAACTCTTGTTTCAGTACAAACTACTGGTCCTGTGTCTACTCCTGCTCCAGTACAAACTCTTGTTTCAGTACAAACTACTTACTGGTCCTGTGTCTACTCCTGCTCCTGTACAAACTCTTGTTTCAGTACAAACTACTGGTCCTGTGTCTACTCCTTCTCCAGTACAAACTCTTGTTTCAGTACAAACTACTGGTCCTGTGTCTACTCCTGCTCCTATACAAACTCTTGTTTCAGTGCAAACTATTGGTCCTGTGTCTACTCCTGCTCCAGTACAAACTCTTGTTTCAGTACAAACTACTGGTCCTGTGTTTACTCCTGCTCCAGTACAAACTCTTGTTTCAGTACAAACTACTGGTCCTGTGTCTACTCCTGCTCAAGTACAAACTCTTGTTTCAGTGCAAACTACTGGTCTTGTGTTTACTCCTGCTCCAGTACAAACTCTTGTTTCAGTACAAACTACTGGTCTTGTGTTTACTCCTGCTCCTGTACAAACTCTTGTTTCAGTGCAAACTACTGGTCCTGTGTCTACTCCTGCTCCAGTACAAACTCTTGTTTCAGTACAAACTACTGGTCCTGTGTCTACTCCTGCTCCTATACAAACTCTTGTTTCAGTGCAAACTATTGGTCCTGTGTCTACTCCTGCTCCAGTACAAACTCTTGTTTCAGTACAAACTACTGGTCCTGTGTTTACTCCTGCTCCAGTACAAACTCTTGTTTCAGTACAAACTACTGGTCCTGTGTCTACTCCTGCTCCAGTACAAACTCTTGTTTCAGTGCAAACTACTGGTCTTGTGTTTACTCCTGCTCCAGTACAAACTCTTGTTTCAGTACAAACTACTGGTCTTGTGTTTACTCCTGCTCCAGTACAAACTCTTGTTTCAGTACAAACTACTGGTCTTGTGTTTACTCCTGCTCCTGTACAAACTCTTGTTTCAGTGCAAACTACTGGTCCTGTGTCTACTCCTGCTCCAGTACAAACTCTTGTTTCAGTACAAACTACTGGTCCTGTGTTTACTCCTGCTCCAGTACAAACTCTTGTTTCAGTACAAACTACTGGTCCTGTGTCTACTCCTGCTCAAGTACAAACTCTTGTTTCAGTGCAAACTACTGGTCTTGTGTTTACTCCTGCTCCAGTACAAACTCTTGTTTCAGTACAAACTACTGGTCTTGTGTTTACTCCTGCTCCTGTACAAACTCTTGTTTCAGTGCAAACTACTGGTCCTGTGTCTACTCCTGCTCCAGTACAAACTCTTGTTTCAGTACAAACTACTGGTCCTGTGTCTACTCCTGCTCCTATACAAACTCTTGTTTCAGTGCAAACTATTGGTCCTATGTCTACTCCTGCTCCAGTACAAACTCTTGTTTCAGTACAAACTACTGGTCCTGTGTTTACTCCTGCTCCAGTACAAACTCTTGTTTCAGTACAAACTACTGGTCCTGTGTCTACTCCTGCTCAAGTACAAACTCTTGTTTCAGTGCAAACTACTGGTCTTGTGTTTACTCCTGCTCCAGTACAAACTCTTGTTTCAGTACAAACTACTGGTCTTGTGTTTACTCCTGCTCCAGTACAAACTCTTGTTTCAGTACAAACTACTGGTCTTGTGTTTACTCCTGCTCCTGTACAAACTCTTGTTTCAGTGCAAACTACTGGTCCTGTGTCTACTCCTGCTCCAGTACAAACTCTTGTTTCAGTACAAACTACTGGTCCTGTGTCTACTCCTGCTCCTATACAAACTCTTGTTTCAGTGCAAACTATTGGTCCTGTGTCTACTCCTGCTCCAGTACAAACTCTTGTTTCAGTACAAACTACTGGTCCTGTGTTTACTCCTGCTCCAGTACAAACTCTTGTTTCAGTACAAACTACTGGTCCTGTGTCTACTCCTGCTCCAGTACAAACTCTTGTTTCAGTACAAACTACTGGTCCTGTGTCTACTCCTGCTCCAGTACAAACTCTTGTTTCAGTACAAACTACTGGTCTTGTGTTTACTCCTGCTCCTGTACAAACTCTTGTTTCAGTGCAAACTACTGGTCCTGTGTCTACTCCTGCTCCAGTACAAACTCTTGTTTCAGTACAAACTACTGGTCCTGTGTCTACTCCTGCTCCAATACAAACTCTTGTTTCAGTGCAAACTATTGGTCCTGTGTCTACTCCTGCTCCAGTACAAACTCTTGTTTCAGTACAAACTACTGGTCCTGTGTTTACTCCTGCTCCAGTACAAACTCTTGTTTCAGTACAAACTACTGGTCCTGTGTCTACTCCTGCTCAAGTACAAACTCTTGTTTCAGTGCAAACTACTGGTCTTGTGTTTACTCCTGCTCCAGTACAAACTCTTGTTTCAGTACAAACTACTGGTCTTGTGTTTACTCCTGCTCCAGTACAAACTCTTGTTTCAGTACAAACTACTGGTCTTGTGTTTACTCCTGCTCCTGTACAAACTCTTGTTTCAGTGCAAACTACTGGTCCTGTGTCTACTCCTGCTCCAGTACAAACTCTTGTTTCAGTACAAACTACTGGTCCTGTGTCTACTCCTGCTCCTATACAAACTCTTGTTTCAGTGCAAACTATTGGTCCTGTGTCTACTCCTGCTCCAGTACAAACTCTTGTTTCAGTACAAACTACTGGTCCTGTGTTTACTCCTGCTCCAGTACAAACTCTTGTTTCAGTACAAACTACTGGTCCTGTGTCTACTCCTGCTCAAGTACAAACTCTTGTTTCAGTGCAAACTACTGGTCTTGTGTTTACTCCTGCTCCAGTACAAACTCTTGTTTCAGTACAAACTACTGGTCTTGTGTTTACTCCTGCTCCTGTACAAACTCTTGTTTCAGTGCAAACTACTGGTCCTGTGTCTACTCCTGCTCCAGTACAAACTCTTGTTTCAGTACAAACTACTGGTCTTGTGTTTGCTCCTGCTCCAGTACAAACTCTTGTTTCAGTACAAACTACTGGTCCTGTGTCTACTCCTGCTCCAGTACAAACTCTTGTTTCAGGACAAACTACTGGTCCTGTGTCTACTCCTGCTCCAGTACAAACTCTTGT
This sequence comes from Bombina bombina, assembly GCF_027579735.1. Classification (NCBI taxonomy): domain Eukaryota; kingdom Metazoa; phylum Chordata; class Amphibia; order Anura; family Bombinatoridae; genus Bombina; species Bombina bombina. The sequence goes on from NC_069510.1 coordinate 96,166,242, forward strand.
TTCAGTACAAACTACTGGTCTTGTGTTTACTCCTGCCACTACAGACTTTTGTCTCAGTATGAACTGCAGGTCCTGTGTTTACTATGGAATTAAATGCCTTACTTCTCATGAGTAGCTGACTATGCATCAGTAAAATAATAATAACCTATAACTTAGCTTAACAGCTAACATAATAAATAACTTGCCATAAATAAGGCACACAACACAGGAGGTGGATGAAAGACCCATGGGTCATATTTTATGTATTTTATCATTGCACAAGCATTTCTATCTGCCGCTAACAGGGGTGTTAATCATCCCGATCATATCAGATCTGGATAATTACTGTCCGCCACCTCAGAGGGGGTAGACGAGTTAAGGAGCAGCGGTCTTATGACTACTGCTTCTTATAACCTGATTCCGGCGAACACAGAATGAGCAGCATCTGCTGCTTAGTAAATCGGCCCCTAAAAGTTTACTTTAGGTGTCAAAAAGAGCTACATTTTCTCTTGCAAGGTGTATCCAGTCCACGGATTCATCCTTTACTTGTGGGATATTCTCCTTCCCTACAGGAAGTGGCAAAGAGAGCACACAGCAGAGCTGTCCATATAGCTCCCCTCTAGCTCCACCCCCCAGTCATTCTCTTTGCCGGCTCTAAGCACTAGGGTCTCTCTACGGGAGGGTAAAGTGAATGTGGTGTTAGAATTGTAGTTTTTATTATCTTCAATCCAAAGTTTGTTATTTAAAATGGCACCGGTTTGTACTATTTACTCTCAAGCAGAAAAGTGATGAAGATTTCTGCTGAGAGGAAAATGATTTTAGCATGTTGTAACTAAAATCCACTGCTGTTCACACACAAGACTGAGGAGTACCAGAAAACTTCAGTTGGGGGGAACAGTTTGCAGGGTGAACTGCAATAAGGTATGTTCAGTCATTTATTTCTAGACAAGACTGAGATAATGCTAGAAGAGACTGACAATATCCCCATGAGGGGAGGGGAAGCTATGTTCACAGACTTAGTAAGGAATTGAATGCTTACATAATAGGGCTAATTATGCTGGTTGACACTTATTCAGGGCAATCGATTGTTTAACTAAAGATATCATTTGTAAGACACTTTGAAAGCCCTTTTGGGTTATTTCTGGGGTTATTACCCACATGGCTATTTTTTTTTATTCACTTAGAAGTGATTTACTAGGCCTCACAGCTCCGGAATAGAGTGGGAGGAGCCTAATTTTGCGCCTCAGATGCGCAGTTAGAATTGCAGAGAAGTTCATGCTGCTTCACATGGAGGGTCCTGCTGCTGTTTGAGGGCCGTATAGAAGCTATATCCCCCCAAATCTTATCCCTAAGGGCAGGTAGGGCCACAGCAAGAGCTGTGGCAAGGTTCTGTAGTAATTTTAACCGGGTGTTGGCTTTAGGCCGCTCCGGTTTGGGCATTAAGGGGTTAATCGTTTTGCAACTTGGGGTGCAATCTTATTAAGGCTTTAGGTACATACTGTGAAAATTTCAAAAGGATTGCTGTTTTTTTCACTGTTTTGTAAAATTGTGTGCTCTTTTTATCTCTTAAAGGCACAGTAACGTTTTTTTCAAATTGTGTTTTTTATTTGACTAAAGTGTTTCCAAGCCTGCTTGTGTATACTACTAGTCTGTTAAACATGTCTGACACTAAGGAAAATCCTTGTTCAATGTGTTTAGAAGCCATGGTGGAACCCCCTCTCAGAATGTGTCCCACTTGTACTGATATGTCTATACACTTTAAAGATCATATTGTTGCTCTTAAGAATGTGGCCCAAGATGATTCTCAGACTGAAGGTAACGAGGGTAGCCCGTCTGCCTCTCCCCAAGTGTCACAACCAGTTACGCCCGCGCAAGCGACGCCTAGTACCTCTAGTGCGTCTAACCCTTTTACATTACAAGACTTAGCGGCAGTCATGGATAATTCTCTTGCAGCTTTCTTATCTAAACTGCCCGTGTTACCTGCAAAGCGTGATAGCTCTGTTTTAAGAACAGATTATGAGCATTCTGACGCTTTGGTAGCTGTATCTGATATACCCTCACAACGCTCTGAAGTGGGAGCGAGGGATTTGATGTCTGAGGGAGAAGTTTCTGATTCAGGAAAGGTCCCTCCTCAGACAGATTCAGATACATTGGCTTTTAAATTTAAACTAGAACACCTCCGCGTGCTGCTCAGGGAGGTATTAGCTACTCTGGATGACTGCGACCCTTTGGTGGTCCCAGAGAAATTGTGTAAAATGGACAAGTACCTAGAGGTCCCTGTTTACACTGATGCGTTTCCGGTCCCCAAGAGGATTGCGGATATCGTTACTAGGGAGTGGGATAGACCAGGTGTCCCCTTTGTTCCCCCTCCTGTTTTTAAGAAAATGTTCCCCATATCTGACCCCATGCGGGACTCGTGGCAAACGGTCCCTAAGGTGGAGGGGGCTGTTTCTACACTTGCTAAACGCACAACCATACCAATTGAAGACAGTTGTGCTTTTAAAGACCCTATGGATAAAAAATTAGAGGGTTTACTTAAGAAAATTTTTGTTCAACAAGGTTTTCTTCTCCAACCTATTGCCTGCATTATTCCTGTAACTACTGCAGCTGCTTTCTGGTTTGAGGCGCTGGAAGACTCGCTCCAGACGGAGACCTCATATGAGGAAAATATGGATAGAATTAAGGCTCTAAAGCTAGCTAATTCTTTTATCACTGATGCCGCTTTCCAAATAGCTAAGTTAGCGGCAAAAAATTCAGGTTTCGCAATTTTGGCGCACAGGGCGCTATGCCTAAAGTCCTGGTCGGCCGATGTGTCATCTAAATCCAAGCTTTTGAACATCCCTTTCAAGGAAAGACCCTCTTCGAGCCTGAATTGAAAGAGATTATTTCAGAAATCACTGGGGGAAAAGGCAATGCTCTCCCTCAGGACAAGTCCTTTAAGACAAAGAACAAAGCTAATTTTCGTTCCTTTCGTAATTTCAGGAACGGTCCCGCTTCATTCTCTCCGGCTGCAAAGCAAGAGGGTAACGCTTCACAGCCCAAGGCAACATGGAAAGCTTACCAGGGCTGGAATAAGGCTAAACAGGCCAAAAAGCCTGCAGCTGCCAACAAGACAGCATGAAGGGGTAGCCCTATCCGGGACCGGATCTAGTAGGGGGCAGACTCTCTCTCTTCGCTCAGGCCTGGGCAAGAGACGTACACGATCCCTGGGCCTTAGAGATTGTATCCCAGGGATATCTTCTAGAATTCAAGGATTCCCCTCCAAGGGGAAGGTTCCATATTTCTCGTCTGTCTTCAGACATGACAAAGAAAGAGGCGTTCTTACGCTGTGTAGAAGACCTACATACAATGGGAGTGATCCACCCAGTTCAAATTGCGGAACAAGGGCTGGGGTTTTACTCAAACCTGTTTGTGGTTCCCAAAAAAGAAGGAACTTTCAGACCAATCCTGGATCTCAAAATTCTAAACAAGTTCCTCAGAGTCCCATCATTCAAGATGGAGACCATTCGGACAATCTTACCTATGATCCAGGAGGGTCAATATATGACTACCGTGGATCTAAAGGATGCGTACCTACATATTCCTATCCACAAAGATCATCACCAGTTTCTCAGGTTCGCCTTTCTGGAAAAGCATTATCAGTTTGTGGCTCTTCCTTTCGTGTTGGCCACCGCTCCCAGAATTTTCACAAAGGTGCTAGGGTCCCTCCTGGCGGTTCTAAGACCGCGGGGCATAGCAGTGGCGCCTTATCTAGACGACATCCTAATTCAGGCGCCGACTTTCCAAAGAGCCAAGTCTCACACGGAGATTGTATTGGCATTTCTGAGGTCTCACGGGTGGAAGGTGAACATCAAAAAGAGTTCCCTTTCCCCTATCACAAGGGTTCCCTTCCTAGGGACTCTAATAGACTCAGTAGAAATGAAAATATTTCTGACGGAGGTCAGAAAATTAAAACTCTTAACTACTTGCCGAGTTCTTAATTCCATTCCCCGGCCATCGGTGGCTCAGTGCATGGAGACAATCGGATTAATGGTAGCGGCAATGGACATAGTCCCTTTTGCTCGGATACACCTCAGACCACTGCAACTATGCATGCTCAAACAGTGGAATGGGGATTATGCAGATTTGTCTCCTCTAATTCAGTTGGACCAGGAGACCAGAGATTCTCTTCTCTGGTGGTTGTCTCAGGGAATATGTTTCCGCAGACCAGAGTGGATCATTGAAACGACCGACGCCAGTCTGTTAGGCTGGGGTGCGGTCTGGGACTCCCTGAAAGTTCAGGGCTTATGGTCTCGGGAAGAAAAGCTTCTCCCGATAAACATTCTGGAACTGAGGGCAATATTCAACGCTCTTCAGGCATGGCCTCAACTAGCTGTGGCCAAATTCATCAGATTTCAGTCGGACAACATCACGACTGTAGCTTACGTCAATCATCAGGGGGGGACAAAGAGTTCCCTAGCGATGACGGAAGTAACCAAAATTATCATGTGGGCGGAGGATCACTCCTGCCAGCTCTCAGCAATTCACATCCCAGGAGTAGACAACTGGGAGGCGGATTTCCTAAGTCGTCAGACTTTTCACCCGGGGGAGTGGGAACTCCACCCGGAGGTGTTTGCCCAGCTGACTCAGTTATGGGGCACTCCAGAGTTGGATCTGATGGCGTCCTGTCAGAACACCAAACTTCCTCTCTACGGGTACAGGTCCCGGGACCCCAAGGCGGTATTGATAGATGCTCTAGCAGCGCCTTGGTCCTTCAATCTGGCTTATGTTTTTCCACCGTTTCCCCTTCTCCCTCGTCTGGTCGCCAGAATCAAGCAGGAGAAGGCTTCGGTGATTCTGATAGCGCCTGCGTGGCCACGCAGGACTTGGTATGGAGACCTAGTGGACATGTCATCTGTCCCACCATGGACACTGCCAATGAGGCAGGATCTTCTAATACAGGGTTCGTTCAAGCATCCAAATCTAGTTTCTCTAGTCTGACTGCTTGGAGATTGAACGCTTAATTCTGTCAAAGCGTGGTTTCTCTGAGTCCGTTATAGATACTCTGATTCAGGCTAGAAAGCCTGTCACCAGGAAAATCTACCATAAGATATGGCGGAAATATCTTGGTTGGTGTGAATCTAAGGGTTACTCATGGAGTAAGATTAGGATTCCCAGGATATTGTCTTTCCTCCAAGAAGGATTGGAAAAAGGATTGTCAGCTAGTTCCTTAAAGGGACAGATATCTGCTCTGTCTATTCTCTTGCACAAGCGTTTGGCAGAGGTACCAGACGTTCAAGCGTTTGCTCAGGCTTTAGTCAGAATCAAGCCTGTCTATAAACCTGTGGCTCCGCCATGGAGTCTAAATCTAGTTCTTTCAGTTCTTCAAGGGGTTCCGTTTGAACCTTTACATTCCATAGACATTAAGTTGTTATCTTGGAAAGTTTTGTTTTTGGTAGCTATCTCTTCTGCTCGAAGAGTTTCAGAATTATCTGCCTTACAGTGTGATTCACCTTACCTGGTGTTCCACGCAGATAAGGTAGTTTTGCGTACCAAGCCTGGTTTTCTTCCTAAAGTTGTTTCTAACAAGAATATTAACCAGGAAATAGTTGTTCCTTCTCTGTGTCCTAATCCTTCTTCGAAGAAGGAACGTTTGTTACACAATCTTGATGTAGTTCGTGCTTTAAAGTTCTATTTACAAGCAACTAAGGATTTCAGACAAACATCCTCCTTGTTTGTTATCTATTCTGGTAAGAGGAAAGGTCAGAAAGCGACTGCTACCTCTATTTCCTTTTGGCTGAAAAGCATCATCCGTTTGGCCTATGAGACTGCTGGCCAGCAGCCTCCTGAAACAATTACTGCTCATTCCACAAGAGCAGTGGCTTCCACATGGGCTTTCAAAAATGAGGCTTCTGTTGAACAGATTTGTAAGGCAGCGACTTGGTCTTCACTGCATACTTTTGCCAAATTTTACAAATTCAATACTTTTGCTTCTTCGGAGGCTATTTTTGGGAGAAAGGTTTTGCAAGCAGTGGTGCCTTCCGTTTAGGTTACCTGTCTTGTTCCCTCCCTTCATCCGTGTCCTAAAGCTTTGGTATTGGTATCCCACAAGTAAAGGATGAATCCGTGGACTGGATACACCTTGCAAGAGAAAACAGAATTTATGCTTACCTGATAAATTACTTTCTCTTGCGGTGTATCCAGTCCACGGCCCGCCCTGGCATTTCAAGTCAGGTAAAAAAAAATTGTTTTAACTACAGTCACCACTGCACCCTATGGTTTCTCCTTTTTCTTCCTAACCTTTGGTCGAATGACTGGGGGGTGGAGCTAGAGGGGGAGCTATATGGACAGCTCTGCTGTGTGCTCTCTTTGCCACTTCCTGTAGGGAAGGAGAATATCCCACAAGTAAAGGATGAATCCGTGGACTGGATACACCGCAAGAGAAAGTAATTTATCAGGTAAGCATAAATTCTGTTTTTCAGTGGTATTTTGGATTTCTTAACAGCAGCAATTAAATCATCACTTGAATGCAATAAGCGAGTTTATAGCAATCCCTGCACTATCCAATAAAAGTATAGGGAGCGCTAAATCAGTTTTTCAATTAGCTTTATTGAGTGTTGTGTACATACAAATGACAACAATAATAAAGGGACAGTAAAGTCAAAATAAAGTAAAGTCAAAATAAAGCATGATTCAGATAGAGCATGTAATTTTAAGCAGCTTTCCAAATTATTTCTGTTATCAAATTTGCTTTGTTCTCTTGGTATCTTTTATTGATGAGTAAAACTAGGTAGGCTCATAAGAGCTCAGGAGTGTGCACGTGTCTTTAGTACTCAATGGCAGTAGTGTTTTGCAAAATTGTATAACAAAGCTACAAATAATGTTGCAAAACACTGCTGCCATAGAGTACTAAAGACCAGTGCACACTCCTGAGCTCTTATGAGCCTACCTAGTTTTACTCTTCAATAAAAGATACACCCGACTCGCAATCGCAAACACGATCACATATTAATATGCTCGTACCCGATCACTTATTAATACGTGCAGGTCTAACATGAAAATATGTATATTACATAAATATGCTTTTACATGTTTTCTTCTCCAAAGGGCTCCAATGCACTTATATTTATGTCTATATGTGTATACATATGTATTTATGTCTATATGTGTATACATATGTATTTATGTCTATATGTGTATACATATATCTTTATGTCTATATGTGTATACATATGTCTTTATGTCTATGTGTATACATATGAATTTATGTCTATATGTGTATACATATGTATTTATGTCTATATGTGTATACATATGTATTTATGTCTATATGTGTATACATATGTCTTTATGTCTATTTGTGTATACATATGTCTTTATGTCTATATGTGTATACATATGTATTTATGTCTATATGTGTATACATATGTATTTATGGCTATATGTGTATACATATGTATTTATGTCTATATGTGTATACGTATGAGTTTATGTCTATATGTGTATACATATATATTTATGTCTATATGTGTATACATATATCTTTATGTCTATATGTGTATACATATGTCTTTATGTCTATATGTGTATACATATGTCTTTATGTCTATATGTGTATACATATGTCTTTATGCCTATATGTGTATACATATGTCTTTATGTCTATATGTGTATACATATGTCTTTATGTCTATTTGTGTATACATATGTCTTTATGTCTATATGTGTATACATATGTATTTATGTCTATATGTTTATACATATGTATTTATGGCTATATGTGTATACATATGTATTTATGTCTATATGTGTATACATATGTATTTATGTCTATATGTGTATACGTATGAGTTTTTGTCTATATGTGTATACATATATATTTATGTCTATATGTGTATACATATATCTTTATGTCTATACGTGTATACATATGTCTTTATGTCTATATGTGTATACATATGTCTTTATGTCTATATGTTTATACATATGTCTTTATGTCTATATGTTTATACATATGTATTTATGGCTATATGTGTATACATATGTATTTATGTCTATATGTGTATACGTATGAGTTTTTGTCTATATGTGTATACATATATATTTATGTCTATATGTGTATACATATATCTTTATGTCTATACGTGTATACATATGTCTTTATGTCTATATGTGTATACATATGTCTTTATGTCTATATGTGTATACATATGTCTTTATGTCTATATGTGTATACATATGTCTTTATGTCTATATGTGTATACATATGTATTTATGTCTATATGTGTATACATATGTCTTTATGTCTATATGTGTATGCATATGTCTTTATGTCTATGTGTATACATATGTCTTTATGTCTATATGTGTATACATATGTATTTATGTCTATATGTGTATACATATGTATTTATGTCTATATGTGTATACATATGTCTTTATGTCTATATGTGTATACATATGAATTTATGTCTATATGTGTATACATATGTATTTATGTCTATACGTGTATACATATATCTTTATGTCTATACGTGTATACATATGTCTTTATGTCTATATGTGTATACATATGTATTTATGTCTATATGTGTATACATATGTATTTATGTCTATATGTGTTTACATATTTATTTATGTCTATATGTGTATACATATGTCTTTATGTCTATATGTGTATACATATGTATTTATGTCTATATGTGTTTACATATGTATGTATGTCTATATGTGTTTACATATTTATTTATGTCTATATGTGTATACATATGTCTTTATGTCTATATGTGTATATATATGTATTTATGTCTATATGTGTATACATATGTCTTTATGTCTTTATGTGTATACATATGAATTTATGTCTATATGTGTATACATATGTATTTATGTCTATATGTGTATACATATGTATTTATGTCTATATGTGTATACATATGAATTTATGTCTATATGTGTATACATATGTATTTATGTCTATACGTGTATACATATGTATTTATGTCTATATGTGTATACATATGTCTTTATGTCTATGTGTATACATATGTCTTTATGCCTATATGTGTATACATATGAATTTATGTCTATATGTGTATACATATGTATTTATGTCTATATGTGTATACATATGTATTTATGTCTATATGTGTATACATATGTATTTATGTCTATATGTGTATACATATGTATTTATGTCTTTATGTGTATACATATGAATTTATGTCTATATGTGTATACATATGTATTTATGTCTATACGTGTATACATATGTATTTATGTCTATATGTGTATACATATGTCTTTATGTCTATGTGTATACATATGTCTTTATGCCTATATGTGTATACATATGTATTTATGTCTATACATACATATATAAATATATATATATATATATATATATATATATATATATATATATATACATACATACATATATATACATCTTTAGACATGTATATGTATGTATCTCTGTGTTAAAAACCTTTGGCTGATTTTTTTTTTCTAACACCCTAGATCTCTTATAACATTTTTGTGCAAAATTCTTTTTTAAATCATTTTTATTAGACAGCGCTATTATGAGTGTAACTGTACTTTGTAATGTATTTGTGATGTGTTTTGTGACACCTTTGAATTTCGAGAAATTGCGGTAATGATTCAAGCGTAAATCGCAATTGCACTTTACTTGTAATATCAGCGCAATTTAACTGGCGCGCAAACCATTGTGAAAACCCTTGAACCACTTGTAATCTAGACCATAGTGTTTAATGTCCCTTTAATGACATTCAGTTTCATACCCCAGAAAAATGAGCACTAGGGATATTCGCTAGACCCAACTGTTCCTCAGATTCTTTATTTTCTTACCCCACTCATGCTTTCCTTTTACCAGGAGTACCCAATATGCATACATAAAAAGTGCCCAGCACTTTTGCTATCTCCATACACAGAGGGGTATATTTACCAAGCAGCGGATGTTGCTAATTCCGCAAAACAGGAGTTAAGAAGGAGCGGTCTTAAGACCACTACTTCTTAACTCGTCCATCACCTTTTATGTGGGGGACTGCAATCATGATTGACACCCCATGCTAGCGGCCAATTGGCTGCGAATGTGCAAGGGGCGGCACTGTACAAGTATTTCACCAGAAATTCGTGTGCAATATTAAATGCCAACAGCGTATGCTGTCGGCATTTAGCGATGCAGGGCGGACATGATTTGCTATAGCGCATCATGTCTGCACAGGGTTTGATAAATCTACCCCAGAGTCTTTTCATCCAAAGCAGGGGAATACATTAACGACTCCTTCTTTTGCACACCAATATAAGGAGCAGTCTTCTGCTGTTCAAGCATATAGTGCTGTAAGGCAAACCAGTAACTTCCGCTACACTCTAATAACTGCTACACTCTAATAACTGCAGTTGAGTTGATTCTTGATTGTCACCATCTGAGAAAACTTGTTGACTCAGAAAAAGTCCCCAGCAGCAGTCCCCCGTTCTGTTACTGTCCTTTCTGTCATTGTCTTTCAGACCTGGGCCTCATGATAGGCTACCGACCAGCTTGCACTACCTTTGGTGACACTTGCCAAATAATCTGTATCCCTTTTCTTCCCACAGGGGTCAGGCATGCTCAGGTTGAAGCCAATAAACACTTTGCAGCCATAGGGAGGCAGATACCCCATTAACGCCCTTAGATCTTATTCCTGCACCCATGGTATCGGACTGGGCAGGGTATTTGGGATTAGCCTTGACTTATCATTCCCCCATTCTTCAGACATGGCTGTCAATTCTTCAACTGGGGTTGGAGATAGTTGTCTAATATGAATGTTCAGCTGCGTGTCATAAGAAACCTCAGCTCTTGCCATAACGGATATTGGGTCTTCTCTCTCTAGGTTCACAGGTTGATGAGATAAGGCAATCTGCAATCATCCCGAGACGATACGATCAGGGTGATTGTCAGCCCCTGCTAGCATCAGACATTGAGTACAACAAAGCTACAGACCGGCAGAGGGTGAAAATGACTCTCCACTGCCTGGGATAACCGGCACTCAACAACCATAGGATGACATCAAGTAACCTACAAAAAGATAGCAAATGGCAGCTGAGGGGAAGTGCAAAGCTAGAAAGAAATAAAATAGCCCTTTATCAAAGAGAAGTAAAGAAGAGCCAGGCTGAGGTTTGCAAAAGAACATAAGGATTGGACTGTAGAGGACTAGAGTAAGGTCATCTTCTCTGATGCGTCCAATTTTCAGCTTTGCCCAACACCTGGTTACCTAATGGTTAGACGGAGACCTGGAGAGGTGTACACACCACAGTGTCTCAAATTTAATGGAGAATTGGTGATGATCTGGGCATGCTTCAGCAAGGCTGAAATCTGGCAGATTTATCTGTGTGAAAGACGCATGAGTCAAGCCACGTACAAGGTTATCCTGGAAGAAAACGTGCTTCCTTATGCTCTGACAATGTTCTCCAACTCTGAGGATTGTTTTTTTCCGGCAGGACAATGCTCCATGCTACACAGCCAGGTCAATCAAGGTGTGGATTTAGGACCACCAGATCAAGACACTGTCATTGTCAGCCTCTAAACCTGAACCCCATTGAAAATCTCTGGAATGTGATCAAGAGGAAGATGAATGTCACAAGCCATCAAACACCATCAAACTAAGCCAAATGTTTGTGCCAGGAGTGGCATAAAGTCATCCAACAGCAATGTGAAAGGTTGGTGGAGAGCATGCTAAGACGCATGAAAGCTGTGATTAAAAATCAGGTTTATTCCACCAAATACTGATTTCTGAACTCTTCCTAAGTTAAAACATTAGTATTGTTTTATTTATAAATGAATATGAGCTTCTTTTCTTTGCATTATTTGAGGTCTGAAAACACTGCATATATGCTTTAAATGATAATATATCAGCATTTGCAAAAGGTCTGCACACACAGTAGGGTACAGATTACAGGTGGAGTGCAAATATAATAAAGCTAACAATGCTCAAGTTAAATCAATAGAGCTCTTTATTCTTGTGCTCATATAACAAGTTAAAAGTAAAAAGATAGCGCTTGAGCACAAGCCTCAGGTGCACTAACATCTATAAGTTGGATAGCACAGCCACACTAAATCCCTCACAGACTACTATGGGGCTTGCTGCAAAATTCTGTTCTGGCTTTCACCCAGACCTTAACCCAAAGGTGCGCTAAGCCTAAGTGCACTAAGCCAAAGGTGTGCTACAGAATAGTTTAAATAGCTTTCGGCTAGATTGCGAGTTTTGCATTAGAGGCTGTGCGGTGCTAACGAGTAGTTTATGCTCACTGCTCACTTACAGACAGCGCTGGTATTACAGGTTTTTCCAAACCCGGCGTTAACCGCAAAAAAAGTGATCGTAGAGCAAAATTTTGCTCCACATCTCACCTCAATACCAGCGCTGCTTACGTTAGCGGTGAGCTGGCTGAACGTGCTCGTGCACGATTTCCCATAGGAATCAATGGGGGAGAGCCGGCTGAAAAAAAAACTAACACCTGCAAAAAAGCAGCGTTTAGCTCCTAATGCAGCACCATTGATTCCTATGGGGAAACAAAAGTTATGTCTACACCTAACACCCTAACATGAACCCCGAGTCTAAACACCCCTAATCTTACACTTATTAACCCCTAATCTGCCGCCCCTGATATCGCCGACACCTACATTATATTATTAACCCCTAATCTGCCGCTCCGGACACCGACGCCACCTACATTATACTTATCAACCCCTAATCTGCTGCCCCCAACATCGCCGACACCTACATTATATTTATTAACCCCTAATCTGCCGCCCCCAATGTCGCCGCAACCTACCTACACTTATTAACCCCTAATCTGCCTCCCTCAATGTCGCCGCCACTATATTAAAGTTATTAACCCCTAAACCTAAGTCTAACCCTAACTCCCCCTAACTTAAATATAATTTAAATAAATATAAATAAAATAACTATCATTAACTAAATTATTCCTATTTAAAACTAAATACCTATAAAATAAACCCTAAGATAGCTACAATATAACTAATAGTTACATTGTAGCTAGCTTAGGGTTTATTTTTATTTTACAGGCAAGTTTGTATTTATTTTAACTAGGTACAATAGTTACTAAATAGTTATATTAACTATTTAATAACTACCTAGCTAAAATAAAGACAAAAGTACCTGTAAAATAAAACCTAACCTAAGTTACAATTACACCTAACACTACACTATAATTAAATAAATTATCTAAAGTACAAAACCCCCCCACTAAATTACAGAAAATAATAAACAAATTACAAGATTTTTAAAACTAATTACACCTAATCTAATCCCCCTAACAAAATAAAAAAGCCCCCCCCCCCCAAAATAAAAAAACCCCTACCCTACACTATATTACAAATAGCCCTTAAAAGGGCCTTTTGCGGGGCATTGCCACAAAGTAATCAGCTCTTTTACCTGTAAAGTAAAATACAAATCCCCCCCCCAACATTAAAACCCACCACCCACACAACCAACCCTACTCTAAAACCCACCCAATCCCCCCTTAAAAAAACCTAACACTAACCCCCTGAAGATCACCCTACCGGGAAACGTCTTCATCCAACCAGGCAGAAGTGGTCCTCCAGACGGGCAGAAGTCTTCATCCAAGCCGGGCAGAAGTGGTCCTCCAGACGGGCAGAAGTCTTCATCCAGACGGCATCTTCTATCTTCATCCATCCGGCACGGAGCGGGTCCATCTTCAAGACATCCGACACGGAGCATCCTCTTCTTTCCACGGCTACGACTGAATGAAGGTTCCTTTAAATGATGTCATCCAAGATGGCGTCCCTTCAATTCCGATTGGCTGATAGAATTCTATCAGCCAACCGGAATTAAGGTAGAAAAAAATCCTATTGGCTGATTGGATCAGCCAATAGGATTGAAGTTCAATCCTATTGGCTGATTGGATCAGCCAATAGGATTGAGATGGCATTCTATTGGCTGTTCCAGACTTCAGAAACTGTGAGTGGATCTTCGGGGGTTAGTGTTAGGTTTTACTGTTGGGGGGGTCTTTGTATTTTTTTCCAGGTAAAAGAGCTGATTTCTTTAGGGCAATGCCCTACAAAAGGCCCTTTTAAGGGCTATTGGTAGTTTATTGTAGGCTAGGGTTTTTTTTAATTTTTTGTGGGGGGGGGGGGGTATTTTTATAGGGCTATTAGATTAGGTGTAATTGTTTTTATTTTTGATAATTTCGTTTGTTATTCTTCGTAATTTAGTATTTTTTATTTTTTGTAATTTTAGACTTTGTTTAGTAGTGTTAGGTTTTTAGTAGTGTTAGGTTTTTTTAATGTGTAATTTAGTTTTTTTAATTGGTATTTCTTCTGTTAAGTGTGATCAGTCCACGGGTCATCATTACTTCTGGGATATTAACTGCTCCCCTACAGGAAGTGCAAGAGGATTCACCCAGCAGAGTTGCTATATAGCTCCTCCCCTCTACGTCACCCCCAGTCATTCTCTTGCACCCAACGACTAGATAGGATGTGTGAGAGGACTATGGTGATATATTTAGTTTTTATATCTTCAATCAAAAGTTTGTTATTTTATAATAGCACCGGAGTGTGTTATTCCTTCTCTGGTAGAATTTGAAGAAGAATCTACCTGAGTTTTTTCTATGATTTTAGCCGGAGTAGTTAAGATCATATTGCTGTTTCTCGGCCATCTGAGGAGAGGTAAACTTCAGATCAGGGGGCAGCAGGCAGATTAATCTGCAAAGAGGTATGTAGCAGTTTATTATTTTCTGACATGGAATTGATGAGAAAATCCTGCCATACCGTTATAATGTAAACTCAGCCTTGAATGCAGTAGATGTAGCTGATATCAGGCTGTCATGTATGTATATTTTACACTTCAGTTTTCTGGGGAATGGTACTTCTCTGGTTTTTAGACTGTATACATAGACTTAACCTAATTTGCAGGGACTTGCAATAGGTTTTAAATGACAATTAATTATTGAGGTAAAACGTTTTTTTGCTGGCATGTAAAAACGTTTTTTTCTCTGAGGTACTGGGTGAAAAAATGTTTTGGGCACTATTTTTCCACTTGGCAATAGTTTTGATTTAAATTAGAGCAGTTCACTGATCCCTCTCACTGTTATGTGTGTGGGGGAGGGGCCGTTTTTGGCACTTTTACTATGCATCAAAAAAACTCAGTCAGAGGTTCATTTTCTTCCTGCATGATCCGGTTCATCTCTACAGAGTTCAGGGATCTCCAAAGCCTTTTTTGAGGGAAGTAATCATTACAGCAGAGCTGTGCTGATTGTATTGACTGTGATAAAAAAAAACAAAAAACGTTTATTTGTGTATTTTTTTCTGCTGCCTGGGTTAGTTATCATTGCTGAGGGGAACAATCCTTTGCTAAAACTGTATATTCTGACAAAGATTGATGCTATAACTTAATTATTTTAACTGTTATAATTTTTTTCTGTGCTTCTTAAAGGCACAGTTCGTTTTCATATTATTTGTAAATTACTTTGAAAAGTATTTCCAAGTTGCTGTTTATTTGCTAGTGTGTTAAACATGTCTGATTCAGAGGAATATCTCTGTGCTATATGTGTTAATGCCAAAGTGGAGCCCAATAGAAATTTATGTACTAAATGTATTGATGCTACTTTAAAAAACAGTCAATCTGTACAAATTGAACATATTTCACCAAACAACGAGGGGAGAGTTATGCCGACTAACTCGCCTCACGTGTCAGTACCTGCATCTCCCGCTCAGGAGGTGCGTGATATTGTAGCGCCGAGTACATCTGGGCGGCCATTACAAATCACATTACAAGATATGGCTACTGTTATGACTGAAGTTTTGCCTAAACTACCAGAACTAAGAGGTAAACGTGATCACTCTGGGGTGAGAACAGAGTGCGCTGATAATGCAAGGGCCATGTCTGATACTGCGTCACAGTTTGCAGAACGTGAAGACGGAGAGCTTCATTCTGTGGGTGACGGTTCTGATCCAAATAAACTGGACTCAGACATTTCAAATTTTAAATTTAAGCTTGAGAACCTCCGTGTGTTACTAGGGGAGGTATTAGCAGCTCTGAATGATTGTAACACAGTTGCAATCCCAGAGAAAATGTCTAGGTTGGATAAATATTTTGCGGTACCGACGAGTACTGACGTTTTTCCTATACCTAAGAGACTTACTGACATTGTTACTAAGGAGTGGGATAGACCCGGTGTGCCTTTCTCACCCCCTCCTATATTCAGAAAGATGTTTCCAATAGACGCCGCCACACGGGACTTATGGCAAATGGTCCCTAAGGTGGAGGGAGCAGTTTCTACTTTAGCTAAGCGTACCACTATCCCAGTGGAGGATAGCTGTGCTTTTTCAGATCCAATGGATAAAAAATTAGAGGGTTACCTTAAGAAAATGTTTGTTCAACAAGGGTTTATATTGCAACCTCTTGCATGTATTGCGCCTGTCACGGCTGCAGCAGCATTTTGGTTTGAGTCTCTGGAAGAGACACTTCAATCATCCACACTAGATGACATCACACACAAACTTAAATTCCTTAAGTTAGCTAATTCATTTATTTCAGATGCCGTAGTACATTTAACTAAACTTGCGGCTAAAAATTCAGGATTCGCCATTCAGGCACGCAGAGCTCTGTGGCTGAAATCCTGGTCAGCTGATGTTACGTCTAAATCTAAATTGCTTAATATTCCTTTCAAAGGGCAGACCTTATTCGGGCCCGGCTTGAAAGAGATTATTGCTGACATTACAGGAGGTAAAGGTCATGCCCTGCCTCAGGACAAGGCCAAAGCCAAGGCTAGACAGTCCAATTTTCGTTCCTTTCGTAATTTCAAAGCAGGAGCAGCATCAACTTCCTCTGCACCAAAACAGGAAGGAGCTGTTGCTCGCTACAGACAAGGCTGGAAACCTAACCAGTCCTGGAACAGGGGCAAACAGGCCAGAAAACCTGCTGCTGCCCCTAAGACAGCATGAATTGAGGGCCCCCGATCCGGGACCGGATCTAGTGGGGGGCAGACTTTCCCTCTTCGCCCAGGCTTGGGCAAGAGATGTTCAGGATCCCTGGGCGTTAGAGATCATATCTCAGGGATACCTTCTGGACTTCAAATCCTCTCCCCCAAGAGGGAGATTTCATCTGTCAAGGTTGTCAACAAACCTAACAAAGAAGGAAGCGTTTCTACGCTGCGTACAAGATCTTTTATTAATGGGAGTGATCCATCCAGTTCCGCGGTTGGAACAAGGACAAGGGTTTTACTCAAATCTGTTTGTAGTTCCCAAGAAAGAGGGAACCTTCAGGCCAATCTTGGATTTAAAGATCCTAAACAAATTCCTAAGAGTTCCATCGTTCAAGATGGAAACTATTCGAACAATTTTGCCCATGATCCAAGAGGGTCAGTACATGACCACAGTGGATTTAAAGGATGCTTACCTTCACATACCGATTCACAGAAGTCATTACCGGTATCTAAGGTTTGCCTTTTTAGACAGGCATTACCAGTTTGTAGCTCTTCCATTCGGACTGGCTACGGCTCCAAGAATCTTCACAAAGGTTCTGGGCACTCTTCTGGCGGTACTAAGACCGCGAGGAATTTCAGTAGCTCCGTACTTAGACGACATACTGATACAAGCTTCAAGCTTTCAAACTGCCAAATCTCATACAGAGATAGTACTGGCATTTCTAAGGTCGCATGGATGGAAAGTGAACGAAGAGAAAAGTTCTCTCTTTCCACTCACAAGAGTTCCCTTCCTGGGGACTCTGATAGATTCTGTAGAAATGAAGATTTACCTGACAGAGGACAGGTTAACAAAACTTCAATATGCATGCCGTGTCCTTCATTCCATTCAACACCCGTCAGTAGCTCAATGCATGGAGGTAATCGGACTAATGGTAGCAGCAATGGACATAGTTCCTTTTGCACGCCTGCATCTCAGACCACTGCAACTGTGCATGCTAAGTCAGTGGAATGGGGATTACTCAGATTTGTCCCCCACTCTAAATCTGAATCAAGAGACCAGAAATTCTCTTCTATGGTGGCTTTATCGGCCACATCTGTCCAGGGGAATGCCATTCAGCAGGCCAGACTGGTCAATTGTAACAACAGACGCCAGCCTACTAGGTTGGGGCGCTGTCTGGAATTCTCTGAAGGCTCAGGGACTATGGAATCAGGAGGAGAGTCTCCTTCCAATAAACATTCTGGAATTGAGAGCAGTCCTCAATGCTCTTCTGGCTTGGCCCCAGTTAACAACTCGGGGGTTCATCAGGTTCCAGTCGGACAACATCACGACTGTAGCTTATATCAACCATCAGGGAGGGACAAGAAGCTCCCTAGCAATGATGGAAGTATCGAAGATAATTCGCTGGGCAGAGTCTCACTCTTGCCACCTGTCTGCAATCCACATCCCGGGAGTGGAGAACTGGGAGGCGGATTTCTTAAGTCATCAGACTTTTCATCCGGGGGAGTGGGAACTTCATCCAGAGGTCTTTGCCCAAATACTTCGACGTTGGGGCAAACCAGAGATAGATCTCATGGCGTCTCGACAGAACGCCAAGCTTCCGCGCTACGGGTCCAGATCCAGGGATCCGGGAGCGGTCCTGATAGATGCCTTGACAGCACCATGGACCTTCAGGATGGCTTATGTGTTTCCACCTTTCCCGATGCTTCCTCGATTGATTGCCAGAATCAAACAGGAGAAAGCATCAGTGATTCTAATAGCGCCTGCATGGCCACGCAGGACTTGGTATGCAGATCTGGTGGACATGTCATTCTGTCCACCTTGGTCGTTACCTCTGAAACAGGACCTTCTGATTCAGGGTCCTTTCAAACATCAAAATCTAACTTCTCTGAAGCTGACTGCTTGGAAATTGAACGCTTGATCTTATCAAAGCGTGGTTTTTCTGAGTCAGTTATTGATACCTTAATACAGGCTAGGAAGCCTGTTACCAGAAAGATTTACCATAAAATATGGCGTAAATACCTATATTGGTGCGAATCCAAAGGTTACTCTTGGAGTAAGGTTAGGATTCCTAGGATATTGTCTTTTCTACAAGAAGGTTTAGAAAAGGGGTTATCCGCTAGTTCCTTAAAGGGACAGATCTCAGCTCTGTCCATTCTGTTACACAAGCGTCTGTCAGAAGTTCCAGACGTTCAGGCTTTTTGTCAGGCTTTGGCCAGGATTAAACCTGTGTTTAAAGCTGTGGCTCCACCATGGAGTTTAAACCTTGTTCTTAACGTTTTACAGGGCGTTCCGTTTGAACCCCTTCATTCCATTGATATAAAGTTGTTATCTTGGAAAGTTCTATTTTTAATGGCTATTTCCTCGGCTCGAAGAGTCTCTGAGTTATCAGCCTTACATTGTGATACTCCTTATTTGATTTTTCACTCGGATAAGGTAGTTCTGCGTACTAAACCTGGGTTCTTACCTAAGGTAGTCACTAACAGGAATATCAATCAGGAGATTGTTGTTCCATCCTTGTGCCCAAATCCTTCTTCGAGGAAGGAACGTCTTTTGCACAATCTCGATGTAGTTCGTGCCCTTAAATTTTATTTACAGGCAACTAAAGATTTTCGACAAACGTCTTCCCTGTTTGTCGTTTACTCTGGTCAGAGGAGAGGTCAAAAAGCTTCTGCTACCTCTCTCTCTTTTTGGCTTCGTAGCATAATTCGTTTAGCTTATGAGACTGCTGGACAGCAGCCTCCTGAAAGAATTACAGCTCATTCCACTAGAGCTGTGGCTTCCACTTGGGCCTTTAAGAATGAGGCCTCTGTTGAACAGATTTGCAAGGCTGCAACTTGGTCTTCGCTTCATACTTTTTCCAAATTTTACAAATTTGACACTTTTGCTTCCTCGGAGGCTATTTTTGGGAGAAAGGTTCTTCAGGCAGTGGTTCCTTCTGTATAAAGAGCCTGCCTATCCCTCCCGTCATCCGTGTACTTTTGCTTTGGTATTGGTATCCCAGAAGTAATGATGACCCGTGGACTGATCACACTTAACAGAAGAAAACATAATTTATGCTTACCTGATAAATTCCTTTCTTCTGTAGTGTGATCAGTCTACGGCCCGCCCTGTTTTTTAAGGCAGGTAAATATTTTTTAAATTATACTCCAGTCACCACTACACCCTTGGCTTCTCCTTTCTCGTTGGTCCTTGGTCGAATGACTGGAGGTGACGTAGAGGGGAGGAGCTATATAGCAACTCTGCTGGGTGAATCCTCTTGCACTTCCTGTAGGGGAGCAGTTAATATCCCAGAAGTAATGATGACCCGTGGACTGATCACACTACAGAAGAAAGGAATTTATCAGGTAAGCATAAATTATGTTTTTAATTTTAGTATAATAGTTTAGTATAATAGTTATGTTAGGTTAATTGTTAGTTTAAACTTAGGTTTTTTTAATTTCACAGGTAAGTTGTTTTTTTTTTTAAGATAAGGATATTGTAATTTAAAGTTAGGGGGTGATAGGTTTAGGGGTTAATAGTTTAATTTATTAGTGGCGATGTGGGGGGCTGGCGGTTTAGGGGTTAATAGGTTTAGTTAGTGGCGGCGGTAACGGGGTTAATAGGGGTTAATAACTTTATTATAGTGTACTTTGTAACATTTTAGTTATTAGTTTTGTGAAACATTTTTGTTACACAAAATCCATAACTACTGCTCTCAGATGGCGGTATGGATCGTGTCGGTATAAGCTGTAACGCATTTTAGACTCACCGTACAATCTGTAATACCGGCGCTATGGAGATCCCACGCAAAAACTTCATTTTTTTAAATGCGGGATTGACGTTGCGTTACTGGCTACAATGCTTGCGGTATAGCTATACCGACACGACTCGTAAAGGCTGTGTTACTGTTTTTACGCTGAAATTGCCAATTTTTTTGCGTTAAAACCATAACGCACAACTCATAATCTAGCCGTCTGTTAATTCTTGATACTGCTACTGGACATCCTGCCTATATTGGTGACCTCGATTATTTTTGTCACCAAATACCACTTCACTGATCCAACCAATGGATCAAGGTGTCATATCTGCATTCAAGGCGTATTACCTGAGAAGAAAATTTGCTCAGGCAATAGCAGCAACAGATGAATTCACTGGAAAGACTTTAAAAGAGTTTTGGAAAGAGAATAACATATATAACTGTATTAAAAACATAGCTGCTTCTTAAAATGAAGTGACTAAACAGTGTATGAATGGCTTTTTGAAAAATACACTAAAAAGTTATGTGCACATTTTCAAAGTGTTTGCAAGAGATGAGGAAGATGGGAAAATTAACCAAAATATTGTATAGTTGGCCAACAGTTTGCAGTTTGAAGTGGACCAAGATGATGGGGAGCAACTGATAGAGATTGTTCCAGAATAACTAACACATGAAGAGTTACTTGAACTAGAAGAGCAACGTGTTGCAGAAGAGGAGGAAAGACTAAAATATCCTGAAGAAGGTGCACAGAAAAAGTTCACTGTGAAAGACTTGGCGAAGGTTTTCTTCGCTATGAACAGTGTTCTAAAGGAGTTAGAGGAAATGGATCCCAATTTGGAACGTTTCGTCATGGTAGAAAGAAATGTTCATCATTAACTTGCCTACTACAAACAGATTTATGAGGAAAAAAGAAAAACACAGTCCAAACAAAACGGGACATTTTCCTAAAATGTCAAAGCTATCAGGAGGGAGACTATCTCTTTCTATTATTTGGGACTGAAACCCAGTGGCAGGAGAAACAGATAACAGAGTAAGAGTGGTCAGACAATTCCGTAGTCAGGACAGGTAGAAGTACATGTAGTCGGGAGGAATAAGCCGAAGTCAAAAACCAGGAAGTCAAAAATAAAAATATATAATAATATATAAGGGGAAAAAAGGGACTCAAAAAAGTGGTATCAGGAAACAAAGCTTGGTCTCTGAAAACAGGCAGAATAACCTAGCACTGGGTTAGGGTAAGTGCCTGGCTTATAAAGCCTGCAAGGACTAGGACCGCCCTCATCACTCTGACAACCAGGGAACATCAGAAATTGAATCAGGCGACCAATAAAACCTCTGCTAAAGGAGGGTGTGTCCTCTAGACACTCCTTGAGCTGATCCAGCGCCCTGAACGGAACGTGCCCCAGCACCTGCAAATTTACAAGTGCGGGTAGTAGTGCGTGCGTGTGCGCATGCACACGTGAACTTGCGCATGGCTGCCATACCGGCAACGCGAGGAGGCCGGGAAGACACCCGGCACTAAGGTAAGAAGGTTCCTCCCGGTCCTATGACAAAAGCCTCCTCCCTCAGAAGAGCCCCATCTTTCTACTAGTGGAAGTGCAACTGCCCAAAAAGAGTGTAGTTATGAGAATCTTCCACTTTTTTCTCTGACACTGCAAAGTGATACGCTGCAGTTGCAATTTCGACTAACAAATATAACAAATTTGCCCATTTGCAGGCGAGCGATAAATAACCAGGCATTACAAGTGGCTGGTTATTTCTACCGCAACCTTGTGGTAGCAATTAGCGCTCAGAAAATTAACCAGAGATTTGATCTCTGGTTAATTTTCTAAAAGTGCCCCAAATGCCCTCAAAAAAAGAGTTTTTTTATTTTAAGAAAATGTAGCATTTTTTTTTTTTTAATAGAAAAACTGCACTAGGCAGTTTTGGGGCTTTAAAGTTGGTGGGCGTGGGTTGTAAGAAAAAAACGGTACTGAAAAGTGCTTTACATTGGGGTCTATGGGAACTGTGTGTTCCCAGTAAAATGTATGTGTATATGACTATGGCCCCTATTTATGAAAGTCTGGCGGACCTGATCCGACAGTGAGGATCAGGTCCGCCAGACCTCTCTGAATACGGAGAGCAATACGCTCTCCGTATTCAGCATTGCACCAGCAGCTCCCAAGAGCTGCTGGTGCAACGCCGCCCCCTGCTGACTCGCCAGAAGGGGGGTGTCAATCAACCCGATCGTACTCGATCGGGTTGAATTGCGGCAATGTCTGTCTTGCTTTATAGCTGCTGTCTCTGGCGAGCCTGCAGGCTCGCCAGAAACACGGGGCATCAAGCTCCATTCGGAGCTTGATAGATCAGCCCCTATGTATGTGTTAATATCTGTATAAAGTCATAAAAGGAGAAACCCAGCGTCACGTAAAGTGCACAATAATGATAAAATATTCATACAGAACAGAAACCCGTGCGGCCTTGCAAAGAAAACAGTCCCAAATAAGGTCCCAGCAAGATTAAAGAGCAACTCACCAATGTGGGAGAAGGTGAGCTCCGTGAGCTCTGGGTGTGGAGGCAGAGAGAAATACACCCCTACTTTGGGGCTGGCATGATCCAACGCTATTCCTCCAATCCGGGACGAGACCTAATGGAACACCACTTGCCTCAACTTGTCCCCGCTGATTGCTTGCGTCCGTGCTCTCAGATCGCTCCGTTGCGGGATTCCTCCGCCACCCGTCCGGATCTCTCGGGCATTACGTCACTGGGTATCCTCCGATTGGGGCCAGAGTGTAGCTCAACCTCGCTGCGGTGAAAGCCGTTATCCAGCAGCTCAGAGGTAAGAAAGTAGTTCCGGCCGCACAGGTGCTCCAAGTTGTCAGCAACAAATGGGATAGACTGGAGGCTGGAAAATGTAATAGTTCAAGCGAAAGAAATCCAGCTATCCAAAAGTTAAAACTTAGTCTTTATTGAGTCCTTTAAAATGTGAGGAATAACAGCAAACAGCAATAACTGAAGGTGTAGAGGCCCATACAGTGCTGCGCCCTCTACACCTTCAGTTATTGCTGTTTGCTGTTATTCCTCACATTTTAAAGGACTCAATAAAGACTAAGTTTTAACTTTTGGATAGCTGGATTTCTTTCGCTTGAACTATTAATATCTGTATATACACATATTAACATATAAATATATATGTATATAATCATATACTTATATATTTTAAAAATTCTACAATCGCTGCGCTACTTACCACCTTTGCGGTGCTTAGTTTCTGATGACATCTCTGGAGCCTATGAAAGCATGCTCTCGTGAGCGCAATGCTTCTTAGCAATGCAAACGCGAGCTTGCGTTCGCATTGCACCTCACCTGTAATACCAGCGCAGACATTAGCGTGCACTGGTATTACTCAGTGGAGCACTAATATTACTTGCGTGCAATCAATATTTAGCGCTCCACTTGTAATCTAGCCCCTATATATATATATATATAATATACAACATTTTTGACTGAGTGAAAAATAAAACAATTTCAACTATTTCTATTTTTTTTTAAAATGTGGTGTTAACATAGTTTTAAAGTGATATATAACAAGGTGTTGGACTGGATTTACATATATTTGTGTGTGGATTTGTTTGTGTGTATGTAAAAAAATTTGTGTGTGTGTATGTACTGTATGTATGTGTGCACATACATATGTACACATATATACATACATACACATGTATGTATGTGTGTACTTATGTGTATATATGTATGTGTGTACATACGTATGTATATGTATGTGTGTACTTGTGTGTATCTATGTATGTGTGTACATATGTGTATGTATGTATGTTTGTACATACGTATGTATATGTATGTGTGTACTTATGTGTATATATGTATGTTTGTACATACGTATGTATATGTATGTGTGTACTTATGTGTATATATGTATGTGTGTACATACGTATGTATATGTATGTGTGTACTTATGTGTATCTATGTATGTGTGTACATATGTGTATGTATGTATGTTTGTACATACGTATGTATATGTATGTGTGTACTTATGTGTATATATGTATGTTTGTACATACGTATGTATATGTATGTGTGTACTTATGTGTATATATGTATGTGTGTACATACGTATGTATATGTATGTGTGTACTTATGTGTATGTATGTATGTGTGTACATATGTGTATGTATGTATGTTTGTACATATGTATGTATATGTATGTGTGTACTTATGTGTATGTATGTATGTTTGTACATACGTATGTATATGTATGTGTGTACTTATGTGTATGTATGTATGTTTGTACATACGTATGTATATGTATGTGTGTATTTATGTGTATGTATGTATGTTTGTACATATGTATGTATATGTATGTGTACTTATGTGTATGTATGTTTGTACATACGTATGTATATGTATGTGTGTACTTATGTGTGTGTATGTATGTTTGTACATACGTATGTATATGTATGTGTGTACTTATCTGTATGTATGTATGTTTGTACTTATGTGTGTGTATGTATGTTTGTACTTATGTGTGTGTATGTATGTTTGTACATACGTATGTATATGTATGTGTGTACTTATGTGTGTGTATGTATGTTTGTACATACGTATGTATATGTATGTGTGTATTTATGTGTATGTATGTTTGTACATATGTATGTATATGTATGTGTACTTATGTGTATGTATGTTTGTACATACGTATGTATATGTATGTGTGTACTTATGTGTATGTATGTATGTTTGTACATATGTATGTATATGTATGTGTACTTATGTGTATGTATGTTTGTACATACATATGTATATGTATGTGTGTACTTATGTGTATGTATGTATGTTTGTACATATGTTTGTATATGTATGTGTGTACTTATGTGTATGTATGTATGTTTGTACATATGTATGTATATGTATGTGTGTACTTATGTGTATGTATGTATGTTTGTACATATGTATGTATATGTATGTGTGTACTTATGTGTGTGTATGTATGTATGTTTGTACATACGTATGTATATGTATGTGTGTACTTATGTGTATGTATGTATGTATGTTTGTACATACGTATGTATATGTATGTGTGTACTTATGTGTATGTATGTATGTTTGTACATATGTATGTATATGTATGTGTGTACTTATGTGTATGTATGTATGTTTGTACATACATATCTATATGTATGTGTGTACTTATGTGTATGTATGTATGTTTGTACATATGTATGTATATGTATGTGTGTACTTATGTGTATGTATGTATGTTTGTACATACGTATGTATATGTATGTGTGTACTTATGTGTATGTATGTATGTTTGTACATACGTATGTATATGTATGTGTGTACTTATGTGTATGTATGTATGTATGTTTGTACATATGTATGTATATGTATGTGTGTACTTATGTGTATGTGTGTTTGTACATATGTATGTATATGTATGTGTGTACTTATGTGTATGTATGTATGTTTGTACATATGTATGTATATGTATGTGTGTACTTATGTGTATGTGTGTTTGTACATATGTATGTATATGTATGTGTGTACTTATGTGTATGTATGTATGTTTGTACATATGTATGTATATGTATGTGTGTATTTATGTGTGTGTATGTATGTATGTTTGTACATATGTATGTATATGTATGTGTGTACTTATGTGTATGTATGTATGTATGTTTGTACATATGTATGTATATGTATGTGTGTACTTATGTGTATGTGTGTTTGTACATATGTATGTATATGTATGTGTGTACTTATGTGTATGTATGTATGTATGTTTGTACATATGTATGTATATGTATGTGTGTACTTATGTGTATGTATGTATGTTTGTACATATGTATGTATATGTATGTGTGTACTTATGTGTATGTATGTATGTTTGTACATACGTATGTGTGTACATACGTGTATGTACAGTCGTATGCAAACGTTTAGGCACCCCTGACAATTTCCATGATTTTTATTTATAAATAATCGGGTGTTTGAATCTATCAAATAACTGAAAGACACAGTAATGTTTCAGTAGTGAAATGAGGTTTATAAAGTTAACAGAAAATTTGCAATATGCATCAAAACAAAATTAGACAGGTGCATAAATTTGGGCACCCTTGTCATTTTGTTGATTTGAATACCTGTAACTACCTAGCACTGATTAATTGGAACACACAATTGGTTTGGAGAGCCCATTAAGCCTTGAACTTCATAGACAGTTGCATCCAATCATGAGAAAAGGTATTTATGGTGGCCAATTGCAAGTTGTTGTTCTCTTTGGGGTCTATTTATCAAGCTCCGAACGGAGCTTGATGCCCCGTGTTTCTGGCAAGCCTTCAGGCTCACCAGAAACACAACTTACGAAGCAGCGGTCTAAAGACCGCTGCTTCATAACCTGTCCGCCTGCTCTGAGGCGGCGGACAGAAATCAACCCGATCGAATACGATCGGGTTGATTGACACCCCCTGCTAGTGGCTGATTGGCCGCGAAACTGCAGGGGGTGGTATTGCACTAGCAGTTCACAAGTACTGCTGGTGCAATGATAAATGCCGACAGCATATGCTGTCGGCATTTATCGATGTGCGGCGGACAAACGCACATTTGGACAAGCCAGCTTCATTTTGGAAGAAGGTGCTATGGACTGATGAAACAAAGATTAAAGTGAAGGTCAATTTTAATGAATTAGTGCCCGGTTTTAATAATCCTATTAAAAACAAGGGCACTTTAATTAATCAAAATTGACATTTCACTTCTTTTCTTCAAAAACTTACCTTTTAATCCTTGTAGCCGCTCGGAAGCCTCTGCAGACGTCAGAAATGACGAACCCGGCCTCCAATCAAGGCTTCCCCCCGGGGGAATCTTGGCCTGATGCAATGCCGTGATTGGAGGAAGCCGGATTTGTCATTTTGGACCCGAGAAGATGGCTTGTGACGGGCGGAGGAAGTGCTGGAGCGGCTGCCAGGATTAAAAGGTAAGTTTTTGAAGAAAACGTGTGAAATGTCAATTTTTATGAATTAAAGTGCCCTTGTTTTTAATAGGATTATTAAAAACCGGGCACTAATTCATCAAAACGGACCTTCACTTTAAGTTATTTGGTCATAACAAGGGGCGTTATGGATGGCGGCAAAAGAACACATCTTTCCAAGACAAACACTTGCTACCCACAGTAACATTTGGTGGATGTTCCATCATGCTGTGGAGCTGTGTGGCCAGTGCCGGTACTGGGAATCTTGTTAAAGTTGAGGGTCGCATGGATTCCACTCAATATCAGCAGATACTTGAGAATAATGTTGAGGAATCAGTCACAAAGTTGAAGTTACGCCGGGGCTCGATATTTCAACAAGACAAAGACCCAAAACACTGCTCAACATCTACTCTGGCATTTATGCAGAGGAACAAGTACAATGTTCTGGAATGGCCATCCCAGTCCCCAGATCTGAATATCATTGAAAATCTGTGGGGTGATTAGAAGCGGGCTGTCCATGCTCGGCAACCATCAAACCTAACTGAACTGGAGATGTTTTGCAAGGAGGAATGGTCAAAAATACCTTCATCCAGAATACAGACACTCATTACTGGCTATAGGAAGCGTCTAGAGGCTGTTATTTCTGCTAAAGAAGGCTCTACTAAATATTGATGCAATATTTCTGTTGGGGTGCCCAAATTTATGCACCTGTCTAATTTTGTTTTGATGCACATTGCACATTTTCTGTTAATCCAATAAACCTCATTTCACTACTGAAATATTACTGTGTCCTTCAGTTATTAGATCAAAATAAAATTGCTGATCCAAACACCCACTTATTTATAAATGAAAATCATGGAAATTGTCAGGGGTGCCTAAACTTTTGCATACGACTGTATGTATGTTTGTACATACGTATGTATATAATCGATTAGTTGGCCGATAATTTTTTCGATTAATCGGATTAAAAAAAAAAATAGATTTAAAGGGACAGTCTACACCAAAATTTGTATTGTTTAAAAAGATAATAATCCCTTCTATTTTGCATAACCAATACTGTTACATAATAAGATTTTTAGCTCTGTGATTACCTTGTATCTAAGCCTCTGCAGAATACCCCCTTATCTCAGTTCTTTTGACAGACTTGACATTTAGACAATCAGTAGTGACTCATACATAACTCCACGGGGTAAGCACAATGCACTGAGATAAGAGGCGGCCTTCAACAATTTAGAAATCAGTTAGAGCTTACCTTGGTTTAGTTTCCAACAAAGAATAACAAGGGAACATAACAAGTTTGATGGGAAAAGTAAATTGGAAAGTTGTTTAAATTGCATGCCTTATCTGCATAGTGCAACATTTTCTCCCTTAATAATAGTGAAAGCAGAAAACAACATATATGTGTGTGTGTGTGTGAAAATAATTTAGAATGCTAAACTCAGATATGTATATATAGTGTTGGTGATTAATTTTATATAAACATGATTTTTTATCAAACAAAGCAGTAAATATTTATAAACATCACGTGGGGTAATCTTTTTAGTAAAGTGTTCTCATTGACTTTGCAGATGTATCCTGTTTTCTCCTAACTTAAAAATAAAATGTATAATATAGACCTAAACCTTAAAAGTAAATCCTAGCATTTTACAAACGCTAGGATTTACTATTGAAACAAATTAAGGGCACTTTCATTCATGAAGTATAAGATACTTCATGTAGAAAGCTCCTTTATTTGATTCAATCGATTGCTGCTCTTAGCTCCTACAGCAGCCCATGGCTAAAAAAATTTTGGCTAAGAGGTGACGTTTTCACCTCTTAGCCAATAGCCGTGCGGTAAATCCGGCTTGGCGCCTATGGGAGCTGGATTTACCGCAAGGCTATTGGTTAAGAGGTGAAAACGTCACCTCTTAGCCAAAAAAAATTGTAGCCATGCGCTGCTGTAGGAGCTAAGAGCGGTGATCGGTTGAATCAAATAAAGGAGCTTTCTACATGAAGTATCTTATACTTCATGAATGAAAGTGCCCTTTATTTGTTTCAATAGTAAATCCTAGCGTTTGTAAAACGCTAGGATCTACTTTCACTTTAACTTTGCCCACAAAATTCTTTAGCATGCCACCATTCTGCCCATCAATAACAATGTGGTGCATATTCACCTGGCAGGCGCATCACAGCCACAGCAATTAGGCTCACTCTTTAGAATCGGAGCTGCAAGTATGATGGATCTGGGCTGGACCAGCTTCAGTGACAGTACTGTTTCACACACTGTTCCTGGCCTTGCAAAGCTCATTATTGCTGGAAACGATGTGCTGTGTCAGCGTAGAGAGATGGCAGATAGCTCACGCCGGGCAGCTCCAGCCATCAGAGCGCACACACCCAAGCGTCTGACTCTCATGACTATTGGTCGCAATCCGTCTGACGTCAGAGGAAAGCAACACCGGTCAGAATTATGAGTGGTCCGTTTGTATAGGAAGCAGTTGGCGCGATAGCTGTATGCGGCAGGGGTAAATGTAAAGCATGCGGTTATTAGACACAGAGACTATTCAGTGTGGCGGTAGCCAGGAGAGCACCTGGAAAGAGAAGGAGCAACCCTATAATACAGTGATGTGACTAAACAGATTGGATTTCTTACAACCAACTAATCCACCACCAACTAATTGATAATGAGAATCATTGACAACGATTTTTATTATTGATTATTATCAATTTGTTGTTTCAGCACTAATATGTATCTGTATGTACAGGGAGTGCAGAATTATTAGGCAAGTTGTATTTTTGAGGATTAATTTTATTATTGAACAACAACCATGTTCTCAATGAACCCAAAAAACTCATTAATATCAAAGCTGAATATTTTTGGAAGTAGTTTTTAGTTTGTTTTTAGTTTTAGCTATTTTAGGGGGATATCTGTGTGTGCAGGTGACTATTACTGTGCATAATTATTAGGCAACTTAACAAAAAACAAATATATACCCATTTCAATTATTTATTTTTACCAGTGAAACCAATATAACATCTCAACATTCACAAATATACATTTCTGACATTCAAAAACAAAACAAAAACAAATCAGTGACCAATATAGCCACCTTTCTTTGCAAGGACACTCAAAAGCCTGCCATCCATGGATTCTGTCAGTGTTTTGATCTGTTCACCATCAACATTGCGTGCAGCAGCAACCACAGCCTCCCAGACACTGTTCAGAGAGGTGTACTGTTTTCCCTCCTTGTAAATCTCACATTTGATGATGGACCACAGGTTCTCAATGGGGTTCAGATCAGGTGAACAAGGAGGCCATGTCATTAGATTTTCTTCTTTTATACCCTTTCTTGCCAGCCACGCTGTGGAGTACTTGGACGCGTGTGATGGAGCATTGTCCTGCATGAAAATCATGTTTTTCTTGAAGGATGCAGACTTCTTCCTGTACCACTGCTTGAAGAAGGTGTCTTCCAGAAACTAGCAGTAGGACTGGGAGTTGAGCTTGACTCCATCCTCAACCCGAAAAGGCCCCACAAGCTCATCTTTGATGATAACAGCCCAAACCAGTACTCCACCTCCACCTTGCTGGCGTCTGAGTCGGACTGGAGCTCTCTGCCCTTTACCAATCCAGCCACGGGCCCATCCATCTGGCCCATCAAGACTCACTCTCATTTCATCAGTCCATAAAACCTTAGAAAAATCAGTCTTGAGATATTTCTTGGCCCAGTCTTGACGTTTCAGCTTGTGTGTCTTGTTCAGTGGTGGTCGTCTTTCAGCCTTTCTTACCTTGGCCATGTCTCTGAGTATTGCACACCTTGTGCTTTTGGGCACTCCAGTGATGTTGCAGCTCTGAAATATGGCCAAACTGGTGGCAAGTGGCATCTTGGCAGCTGCACGCTTGACTTTTCTCAGTTCATGGGCAGTTATTTTGCGCCTTGGTTTTTCCACACGCTTCTTGCGACCCTGTTGACTATTTTGAATGAAACGCTTGATTGTTCGATGATCACGCTTCAGAAGCTTTGCAATTTTAAGAGTGCTGCATCCCTCTGCAAGATATCTCACTATTTTTGACTTTTCTGAGCCTGTCAAGTCCTTCTTTTGACCCATTTTGCCAAAGGAAAGGAAGTTGCCTAATAATTATGCACACCTGATATAGGGTGTTGATGTCATTAGACCACACCCCTTCTCATTACATAGATGCACATCACCTAATATGCTTAATTAGGCTTTCGAGCCTATACAGCTTGGAGTAAGACAACATGCATAAAGAGGATGATGTGGTCAAAATACTCATTTGCCTAATAATTCTGCACTCCCTGTATGCATGTGTGTACATACGTATGTGTATGTATGCATGTGTATGTATGTATGTGTGTACATATGTATGTGTATGTATGTATGTGTGTACATGTGTATGTGTGTAGATATGTATGTATGCATCTGTGTACATATGTATGTGTATGTATGGGTGTACATATGTATGTGTGTACATATGTATGTGTATGTATGTGTGCACATATGTATGTGTATGTGTGTACATATGTATGTGTATGTATGCATGTGTGCATATATGTATGTGTATGTATGTATGCATGTGTGTATATATGTATGTGTATGCATGTTTGTGTGTACATATGTATGTATGCATGTGTGTACATATGTATGTGTATGTATGTATGCATGTGTGTACATACACATGTGTATGTATGTGTGTACATATGTATGTGTGTACATATGTATGTGTATGTATGTGTGCACATATGTATGTGTGTACATATGTATGTGTATGTATGTATGCATGTGTGTATATATGTATGTGTGTACATATGTATATGTATGTACATGTGTATGTGTGCACATATGTATGTGTATGTATGTATGTGCGTACATGTGTATGTGTGCACATATATATGTGTATGTATGTATGCATGTGTGTACATATGCATATGTATGTATGTGTGTACATATGTATGTGTATGCATGTTTGTGTGTACATATGTATGTATATGTATGTGTGTACATATGTATGTGTATGTATGTATGCATGTGTGTATATATGTATGTGTATGTATGTATGCATGTGTGTATATATGTATGTGTATGCATGTTTGTGTGTACATATGTATGTATGCATGTGTGTACATATGTATGTGTATGTATGTATGCATGTGTGTACATACGCATGTGTATGTATGTGTGTACATATGTATGTGTGCACATATGTATGTGTATGTGTGTACATATGTATGTGTATGTATGTGTGTACATATGTATGTGTATGTATGTATGCATGTGTGTATATATGTATGTGTATACATATGTATATGTATGTATGTACATGTGTATGTGTGCACATATGTATGTGTATGTATGTATGGGCGTACATGTGTATGTGTGCACATGTATATGTGTATGTATGTATGCATGTGTGTACATATGCATATGTATGTATGTGTGTACATATGTATGTATATGTATGTATATGCATGTTTGTGTGTACATATGTATGTATATGTATGTGTGTACATATGTATGTGTATGTATGCATGTGTGTACATACGCATGTGTATGTATGTGTGTACATATGTATGTGTATGTATGTGTGTACATATGTATGTGTGTACATATGAATGTGTATGTATGTATGCATGTGTGTACATATGCATATGTATGTGTGTACATATGTATGTGTATGTATGTGTGTACATACGTATGTGTATGTGTGCATACGTATGTATGTATGCATGTGTGTACATATGTATGTGTGTATATACGTATGTGTGTACATACGTGTATGTACAGTCGTATGCAAAAGTTTAGGCACCCCTGACAATTTCCATGATTTTCATTTATAAATAATTGGGTGTTTGGATCAGCAATTTCATTTTGATCTATCAAATAACTGAAGAACACAGTAATATTTCAGTAATGAAATGAGGTTTATTGGATTAACAGAAAATGAGCAATATGCATCAAAACAAAATTAGATAGATGCATAAATGTGGGCACCCTTGTCATTTTATTGATTTGAATACCTGTAACTACCTAGCACTGATTAATTGGAACACACAATTGGTTTTGTGAGCCCATTAAGCCTTAAACGTCATAGACAGGTGCATCCAATCATGAGAAAAGGTATTTAAGGTGGCCAATTGCAAGTTGTTGTTCTCTTTGACTCTCCTCTGAAGAGTGGCAACATGGGGGCCTCAAAACAACTTTCAAATGACCTGAAAACAAAGATTGTTCAACATTATGGTTTAGGGGAAGGCTACAAAAAGCTATTGCAGAGATTTAAGCTGTCAGTGTCCACTGTGAGGAACATAGTGAGGAAATGGAAGACCACAGGCACAGTTCTTGTTAAGGCCAGAAGTGGCAGGCCAAGTAAAAAATCGGAGGGGCAAAGGCAAAGGATGGTGAGAACGGTCATAAACAGCCCACAGACCACCTTCAAAGACCTACAACATCATCTTGCTGCAGATGGTGTCACTGTGTATCGTTCAACAAATCAGCGCACTTTGCACAAGGATAAGCTGTATGGGAGAGTGATGCGGAAGAAGCCTTTTCTGCACACACGCCACAAACAGAGTTGCTTGAGGTATGCAAACGCACATTTGGACAAGCCAGCTTCATTTTGGAAGAAGGTGCTGTGGACTGATGAAACAAAGATTGAGTTATTTGGTCATAACAAGGGGCGTTATGCATGGCGGCAAAAGAACACAGCGTTCCAAGACAAACAATTGCTATCCACAGTAAAATTTGGTGGATGTTCCATCATGCTGTGGGGCTGTGTGGCCAGTGCTGGTACTGGGAATCTTGTTAAAGTTGAGGATCACATGGATTCCACTCAATATCAGCAGATACTTGAGAATAATGTTGAGGAATCAGTCACAAAGTTGAAGTTACGCCAGACTTGGATATTGCAACAAGACAACGACCCAAAACACTGCTCAAAATCTACTCTGGCATTTATGTCCAATGTTCTGGAATGGCCATCCCAGTCCCCAGACCTGAATATCATTGAAAATCTGTGGGGTGATTTGAAGCGGGCTGTCCATGCTCGGCAACCATCAAACCTAACTGAACTGGAGATGTTTTGCAAGGAGGAATGGTCCAAAATACCTTCATCCAGAATCCAGACACTCATTACAGGCTATAGGAAGCGTCTAGAGGCTGTTATTTCTGCTAAAGGAGGCTCTACTAAATATTGATGCAATATTTCTGTTGGGGTGCCCAAATTTATGAACCTGTCTAATTTAATTTTGATATATATTGCACATTTTATGTTAATCCAATAAATCTCATTTCACTACTGAAATATTACTGTGTCCTTCAGTTATTTTATAGATCAAAATGAAATTGCTGATCCAAACACCCAATTATTTATAAACTAGTCCTAAAGCCCGTGTACACGGGCCATTTTTTTCAGTACAGCGGTTCCACCCCTTGCTCTCTCTCTCTATCCCCCCTCTATTTTGCTCTCTCTGCCCCCTCTTTTTTGCTCTCTCTCTCTCCCCCTCTCTCTATTTTGCTCTCTCTCTCTGCCCCTTCTCTTTTGCTCTCTCTCCCCTCTCTTTTGCTCTCTCTCTTCCCCTCTCTATATTTTGCTTTCTCTCTGCCCCTTCTCTTTTGTTCTCTCTCCCATCTCTTCTGCTCTCTCTCTATTTTGCTCTCTCCCCCTTCTCTTTTGCTCTCTCTCCCTCTCTCTTTTGATCTCTCTCCCCCTCTCTTTTGCTCTCTCTCTCCCCCTCTCTTTTGCGCTCTCTCTCCCCCTCTCTTTTGCACTCTCTCCCCCTTTCTTTTGCACTCTCTCTCCCTCTCTTTTGCTGTCTCTCTATTCCCCCTCTTTTGCTCTCTCTCTCCCCCCTTTCTTTTTCTTTCTACCCCTCTTTTGCTCTCCCCCCCTCTCTTTTGCTGTCTCTCTTCCCCTCTCTTTTGCTCTCTCTCTCCCCCTCTTTTGCTCTCTCTCCCCCCTCTCTTTTGCTCTCTCCCCCTCTCTTTTGCTCTCTCTAACCCCCCCTCTTTCACTCTCTCTCTCTCTCCCCCCTTTTTTGCTCTCTCCCCCTTCTCTATGGCTGTCTCTCTCCCTCTCTTTTGCTCTCTCTATCCTTCCTATTTTGCTCTCACTATCCCCTCTTTTTTGCTCTCTCTCCCCTCTCTTTTGCTCTCTCTCCCCCAACTCTCTTTTGCTCTCTCTCTCCTCCCCTCTCTTTTGTTCTCTCTATCCCTCCTCTTTTGCTTTCTCTATCCCCCATCTTTTGCTCTCTCTCTCCCCCCTCTCTTTTGCTCTCTCTCCCTCCTTTTTTTGCTCTCTCCCCCCTCTTTTGCTCTCTCTCTCCCCCTCTTTTGCTATCTTTATCCAACCTCTTTTGCTCTCTCTCCCTCTCTCTCTCCTTTTTTTGCTATTTTCCCCTCTCTTTTGCTATTTCTCTCCCTCTCTTTTGCTCTCTCTCCCCTCTCTTTTGCTCTATCTCTCCCCTCTCTTTTACTCTATCTTCCCCCCCCTTTTTTTGCTCTATCTCTCCCCCTCTCTTTTACTCTCTCCCCCCTTTTTTGCTCTCTCCCCTCTCTCTTTTGCTCTCTCTCTCACCCCCTCTCTTTTGCTCTCTCTCCCCCCTTTCTATCCCCTCTCTTTTGCTGTCTCTCTCCCTCTCTTTTGCTCTCTATATCTCCCCTCTTTTGCTCTCTCTCCCCCCTTTCTATCCCCTCTCTTTTGCTGTCTCTCTCCCTCTCTTTTGCTCTCTATATCTCCCCTCTTTTGCTCTCTCTCTCTCCCCTTTCTTTTGCTCTCCCTCCCCCTCTCTTTTGCTCTCTCTATCCCCCCTCTTTTGCTCTCTCTATCCCCCCCCTCTTTTGCTCTCTCTCTATCCCCCTCTTTTGAGCTCTTTCTTTCATGGCCGCACGGCCCCGCCCACGTCACACCAGACCCCGTCCGTGTCACGCCCGACCCCACCCAATCACGTCCGGCCCCGCCCCCTGTCACGCACTGTCGGCCCCAGATGCCAGGAGGTTAATCTGCTGAAGGCCAGGTGTGTTTGTCCTTGTGCAGTCTCTACTGTGCATGACAGCTTCCGACAAACACACTTGGCCTTTTATATTATAGGATGGAAATTGTCAGGGGTGCCTAAACTTTTGCATTTGACTGTATGTATGTGTGTACATACGTATGTGAATGTATGTGTGTACATACGTGTATGTGTGTACATATGTATGTGAATGTATGTATGTGCGTACGTGTGTACATACGTATGTGAATGTATGTATGTGTGTACATACGTATGTGAATGTATGTGTGTACATATGTTTATGTATGTTTGTGCGTACATATGTATGTGTATGTATGTATGTGTGTACATACGTATGGGTATATAGGTATGTGTGTACATATGTATGTGTGTGTATGTATGTGCGTACATACGTATGTGTGTGTATGTGCGTACATATGTATGTGTATGTATGTATGTGTGTACATACGTATGTGTATATAGGTATGTGTGTACATATGTATGTGTGTGTATGTATGTGCGTACATACGTATGTGTGTGTATGTGCGTACATACATATATGTATGTATGTGTGTACATATGTATGTGTGTATGTATGTGTGTACATAAGTGTATGTATGTGTGTACATACGTATGTGTATGTATGTATGTGTGTACATATGTATATGTGTACATGTGTATGTATGTGTGTACATATGTATGTGTATGTATGTATGTGTGTACATACTTATATGTATGTATGTGTGTACATATGATGGTGTATGTATGTGTGTACATACATGTGTGTACATATGTATGTGTGTATATATGTATGTGTGTACATACGTATATGTATGTATGTGTGTTGAAGCAATGAAATCCGCACTTCACCACTGAGTGTACTCAGTATTATCAATGTAAGTTCATAAACAGACCGTTGCAACACCTTCTAAGCCTCAAGATACATAAGAGTACAAACACAAAGTGGCACACGGTATAAAGGCTATACCCTTTATTAGAGTAACGTTTCGGGGCTCCTGCCCCTTTCTCAAGCTCATGTATGTATGTGTGTGCATATGTATGTATGTGTACATATGTATGTATGTGTGTACATGTGTATGTATGTGTGTACATGTGTATGTGTGTATGTA
Organism: Bombina bombina; assembly: GCF_027579735.1. Lineage (NCBI taxonomy): Eukaryota > Metazoa > Chordata > Amphibia > Anura > Bombinatoridae > Bombina > Bombina bombina. Next base: position 96,203,965 of record NC_069510.1, read on the forward strand.
TGTGTGTACATACGTATGTGTGTGTATGTATGTGTGTATGTACGTATGTGTGTACATATGTATGTGTGTACATATGTATATGTATGTGTGTACATACGTGTATGTATGTGTGTACATATATATATGTACATATGTATGTACATGTGTATGTATGTACATGTGTATGTATGTATGTGCGTACATATGTATGTGTATGTATGTGTGTACATATGTATGTATGTATGTACATATGTATGTGTATGTGTGTACATACGTATGTGTATGTATGTATGTGCGTACATATGTATGTGTATGTATGTGTGTACATATGTATGTGTATGTATCTATGTGCGTACATATGTATGTGTATGTGTGTACATATGTATGTGTATCTATGTGTGTGCATATGTATGTGTGTACATATGTATGTGTATGTGTACATATGTATGTGTATGTATATATGTGCGTACATATGTATGTGTATCTATGTGTGTGCATATGTATGTGTATGTATGTGTGTACATATGTATGTGTATGTATGTGTGTGTTTACATATGTATGTGTGTGTGTACATATGTATGTGTATGTATGTGTGTGCGTACATACGTATGTGCATGTATGTATGCGTGGATACTGTTAAGTCAATCACAGGCGAAAGTTGCAAACTAAAAACCAGTCTTTTGCACCATCATATTAGAGATGCTAAGCAACACACTCTTAGATTCTAATTTCCCTCTAAAAATGTCTAGTTGTTAAATGAAAATTGGGGTAGAGTTACACTTAACTCCTTAAGGAATTCTTGTGAAGTTGTAAAACAGAATGGAGAAGTTTGCAAACTGGGTGCAAAACAGAAGCCAATGTCACGTTATACCACTTGAAATGAAATTGCTGATCCAAACACCCAATTATTTATAAACTAGTCCTAAAGCCCGTATACACGGGCCATTTTTTTCAGTACAGCGGTTCCACCCCTTGCTCTCTCTCTCTATCCCCCCTCTATTTTGCTCTCTCTGCCCCCTCTTTTTTGCTCTCTCTCTCTCCCCCTCTCTCTATTTTGCTCTCTCTCTCTGCCCCTTCTCTTTTGCTCTCTCTCCCCTCTCTTTTGCTCTCTCTCTTCCCCTCTCTATATTTTGCTTTCTCTCTGCCCCTTCTCTTTGGTTCTCTCTCCCATCTCTTCTGCTCTCTCTCTATTTTGCTCTCTCCCCCTTCTCTTTTGCTCTCTCTCCCTCTCTCTTTTGATCTCTCTCCCCCTCTCTTTTGCTCTCTCTCTCCCCCTCTCTTTTGCGCTCTCTCTCCCCCTCTCTTTTGCACTCTCTCCCCCTTTCTTTTGCACTCTCTCCCTCTCTTTTGCTGTCTCTCTATTCCCCCTCTTTTGCTCTCTCTCTCCCCCCTTTCTTTTTCTTTCTACCCCTCTTTTGCTCTCCCCCCTCTCTTTTGCTGTCTCTCTTCCCCTCTCTTTTGCTCTCTCTCTCCCCCTCTTTTGCTCTCTCTCTCCCCCCTCTCTTTTGCTCTCTCCCCCTCTCTTTTGCTCTCTCTAACCCCCCCTCTTTCACTCTCTCTCTCCCCCCCCTTTTTTGCTCTCTCCCCCTTCTCTATGGCTGTCTCTCTCCCTCTCTTTTGCTCTCTCTATCCTTCCTATTTTGCTCTCACTATCCCCTCTTTTTTGCTCTCTCTCCCCTCTCTTTTGCTCTCTCTCCCCCAACTCTCTTTTGCTCTCTCTCTCCTCCCCTCTCTTTTGTTCTCTCTATCCCTCCTCTTTTGCTTTCTCTATCCCCCATCTTTTGCTCTCTCTCTCCCCCCTCTCTTTTGCTCTCTCTCCCTCCTTTTTTTGCTCTCTCCCCCCCCTCTTTTGCTCTCTCTCTCCCCCTCTTTTGCTCTCTTTATCCAACCTCTTTTGCTCTCTCTCCCTCTCTCTCTCCTTTTTTTGCTATTTCCCCCTCTCTTTTGCTATTTCTCTCCCTCTTTTGCTCTCTCTCCCCTCTCTTTTGCTCTATCTCTCCCCTCTCTTTTACTCTATCTCCCCCCCCCTTTTTTTGCTCTATCTCTCCCCCTCTCTTTTACTCTCTCCCCCCTTTTTTGCTCTCTCCCCTCTCTCTTTTGCTCTCTCTCTCACCCCCTCTCTTTTGCTCTCTCTTCCCCCTTTCTATCCCCTCTCTTTTGCTGTCTCTCTCCCTCTCTTTTGCTCTCTATATCTCCCCTCTTTTGCTCTCTCTCCCCCCTTTCTATCCCCTCTCTTTTGCTGTCTCTCTCCCTCTCTTTTGCTCTCTATATCTCCCCTCTTTTGCTCTCTCTCTCTCCCCTTTCTTTTGCTCTCCCTCCCCCTCTCTTTTGCTCTCTCTATCCCCCCCTCTTTTGCTCTCTCTATCCCCCCCCTCTTTTGCTCTCTCTCTATCCCCCTCTTTTGAGCTCTTTCTTTCATAGCCGCACGGCCCCGCCCACGTCACACCAGACCCCGTCCGTGTCACGCCCGACCCCACCCAATCACGTCCGGCCCCGCCCCCTGTCACGCACTGTCGGCCCCAGATGCCAGGAGGTTAATCTGCTGAAGGCCAGGTGTGTTTGTCCTTGTGCAGTCTCTACTGTGCATGACAGCTTCCGACAAACACACTTGGCCTTTTATATTATAGGATGGAAATTGTCAGGGGTGCCTAAACTTTTGCATATGACTGTATGTATGTGTGTACATACGTATGTGAATGTATGTGTGTACATACGTGTATGTGTGTACATATGTATGTGAATGTATGTATGTGCGTACGTGTGTACATACGTATGTGAATGTATGTATGTGTGTACATACGTATGTGAATGTATGTGTGTACATATGTTTATGTATGTTTGTGCGTACATATGTATGTGTATGTATGTATGTGTGTACAGGTATGTGTGTACATATGTATGTGTGTGTATGTATGTGCGTACATACGTATGTGTGTGTATGTGTGTACATATGTATGTGTATGTATGTATGTGTGTACATACGTATGTGTATATAGGTATGTGTGTACATATGTATGTGTGTGTATGTATGTGCGTACATACGTATGTGTGTGTATGTGCGTACATACATATATGTATGTATGTGTGTACATATGTATGTGTGTATGTATGTGTGTACATAAGTGTATGTATGTGTGTACATACGTATGTGTATGTATGTATGTGTGTACATATGTATGTGTGTACATGTGTATGTATGTGTGTACATATGTATGTGTATGTATGTATGTATGTGTGTACATACTTATATGTATGTATGTGTGTACATATGATGGTGTATGTATGTGTGTACATACATGTGTGTACATATGTATGTGTGTATATATGTATGTGTGTACATACGTATATGTATGTATGTGTGTTGAAGCAATGAAATCCGCACTTCACCACTGAGTGTACTCAGTATTATCAATGTAAGTTCATAAACAGACCGTTGCAACACCTTAAGAGGCCACCCTCTAAGCCTCAAGATACATAAGAGTACAAACACAAAGTGGCACACGGTATAAAGGCTATACCCTTTATTAGAGTAACGTTTCGGGGCTCCTGCCCCTTTCTCAAGCTCATGTATGTATGTGTGTGCATATGTATGTATGTGTACATATGTATGTATGTGTGTACATGTGTATGTATGTGTGTACATGTGTATGTATGTGTGTACATGTGTACATACGTATGTGTGTGTATGTATGTGTGTATGTACGTATGTGTGTACATATGTATGTGTGTACATATGTATATGTATGTGTGTACATACGTGTATGTATGTGTGTACATATATATATGTACATATGTATGTACATATGTATGTACATGTGTATGTATGTACATGTGTATGTATGTATGTGCGTACATATGTATGTGTATGTATGTGTGTACATATGTATGTATGTATGTACATATGTATGTGTATGTGTGTACATACGTATGTGTATGTATGTATGTGCGTACATATGTATGTGTATGTATGTGTGTACATATGTATGTGTATGTATCTATGTGCGTACATATGTATGTGTATGTGTGTACATATGTATGTGTATCTATGTGTGTGCATATGTATGTGTGTACATATGTATGTGTATGTGTACATATGTATGTGTATCTATGTGTGTGCATATGTATGTGTATGTATGTGTGTACATATGTATGTGTATGTATGTGTGTGTTTACATATGTATGTGTATGTATGTGTGTGTGTACATATGTATGTGTATGTATGTGTGTGCGTACATACGTATGTGCATGTATGTATGCGTGGATACTGTTAAGTCAATCACAGGCGAAAGTTGCAAACTAAAAACCAGTCTTTTGCACCATCATATTAGAGTTGCTAAGCAACACACTCTTAGATTCTAGTTTCCCTCTAAAAATGTCTAGTTGTTAAATGAAAATTGGGGTAGAGTTACACTTAACTCCTTAAGGAATTCTTGTGAAGTTGTAAAACAGAATGGAGAAGTTTGCAAACTGGGTGCAAAACAGAAGCCAATGTCACGTTATACCACTTGAAATGTTTTTTTTTTATGTTTCAAAGTTAACATCACCAATGGAAATGTAGCGCATGTGTTTATCTTTTCAAAGTAGTTAAACACATGGGCCTCCATTACATATGCAGCGTCGCCCGCAAAATCCTCCACCGCCAGTTTTTACGCGATTTTGGTATTACATATACGGCATAGCATACAAGTTACGCGCGTATATTTCACCCGTCGCTCGCAATTATTACTCCCATAGGCTGACATGGGACCGCGTCGTAAATCGGTATCCAATATCCAGCGCAAGGCCTTACATGGCAAAAATGGAGAAATCTTACTCCATTTTTACCTCGCCATAAAAGGCAGCCGCAGCAGGCCTTGCACTGAGTATGGGAGCACCGTAACTCTCGAAAATGCCTGCAAAAATAAACTAACACCTAACGCATGCGCAATGTCTATCTACCTGTCAACCGCAATCCCCCACCGCAATAACTAATAAAGTCTATTAACCCCTATATCCGCCATCAAACCCACACCGCAAGTAATAACTAAATTATTAACCCCTAAATCCGCCAACCCCAACATCGCAAACTACCTCTTAAAACTATTAACCCTTAATCCGCCATTAACCCACAACGCAATAAACCTATTCAAGTATTAACCCCTAAATCGCCATAGCCCACATAGCCTATTAAATGTATTAACCCCTAATCTGCCGCAGCCAACGTCGCCGCCACTATAATAAAGTTATTAACCCCTAAACCTAAGTCTAACCCTAACACCCCCCTAACTTAAATATTATTTAAATAAATCTAAATAAAATTAATATTATTAACTAAATTATTCCTATTTACAATTAAATACTTACCTATAAAATAAACCCTAAGATAGCTACAATATAATTAATAATTACATTGTAGCTATTTTAGGATTTATTTTTATTTTACAGGCAACTTTGTATTTATTTTAACTAGGTACAATAGTTATTAAATAGTTATTAACTATTTAATAGCTACCTAGTTAAAATAAATACAAATTTACCTGTAAAATAAATCCTAACCTAAGTTACAATTACACCTAACACTACACTATCATTAAATAAATTAAATTAATTAACTACAATTACCTAAAATTAAATACAATTAAATAAAATAAAGTACAAAAAAAACAAACACTAAATTACAGAAAATAAAAAAAAATTACAAGAAGTTTAAACTAATTACACCTAATCTAACACCCCTAATAAAATAAAAAAGCCCCCCAAAATAATAAAATTCCCTACCCTATACTAAATTACAAATAGCCCTTAAAAGGGCTTTTTGCGGGGCATTGCCCCAAAGTAATCAGCTCTTTTACCTGTAAAAAAAGATATACAACCCCCCCAACATTAAAACCCACCACCCACACACCCAACCTTACTCTAAAACCCGCCCAATCCCCCCTTAAAAAAACCTAACACTAACCCCTTGAAGATCACCCTACCTTGAGCCGTTTTCACCCAGCGGGCAGAAGTGTTCATCCGATCCGGGCAGAAGTCTTCATCGAATCCGGGCAGAAGAAGTCCTCCAGACGGGCAGAAGTCTTCATCCAAGCGGCATCTTCTATCTTCTTCCATCTGACGAGGAGCGGCTCCATCTTGAAGACATCCGACACGGAGCATCCTCTTCGTTCGACGTCCAACTGAAGAATGAAGGTTCCTTTAAATGACGTCATCCATGATGGCGTCCCTTCAATTCCGATTGGCTGATAGAATTCTATCAGCCAATCAGAATTAAGGTAGGAAACAGCCAATAGGATTGAAGTTCAATCCAATTGGCTGATCCAATCAGCCAATAGGATTGACCTTGCATTCTATTGGCTGTTCCAATTAGCCAATAGAATGCAAGCTCAATCCTATTGGCTGATTGCATCAGCCAATAGGATTTTTCCTACCTTAATTCCGATAGGCTGATAGAATTCTATCAGACAATCGGAATTGAAGGGACGCCATCTTGGATGACGTCATTTAAAGAAACCTTCATTCTTCAGTTGGACGTCGAACGAAGAGGATGCTCCGCGTCGGATGTCTTCAAGATGGAGCCGCTCCTCGTCGGATGGAAGAAGATAGAAGATGCCGCTTGGATGAAGACTTCTGCCCGTCTGGAGGACCTCTTCTGCCCGGATCGGATGAAGACTTCTGCCCGGATCGGATGAAGACTTCTGCCCGGCTGGGTGAAGACGGCTCAAAGTAGGGTGATCTTCAAGGGGTTAGTGTTAGGTTTTTTTAAGGGGGGAATGGGTGGGTTTTAGAGTAAGGTTGGGTGTGTGGGTGGTGGGTTTTAATGTTGGGGGGGGTTGTATATCTTTTTTTTTTACAGGTAAAAGAGCTGATTACTTTGGGTCAATGCCCCGCAAAAAGCCCTTTTAAGGGCTATTTGTAATTTAGTATAGGGTAGGGAATTTTATTATTTTGGGGGCTTTTTTATTTTATTAGGAGGCTTAGATTAGGTGTAATTAGTTTAAACTTCTTGTAATTTTTTTTATTTTATGTAATTTAGTGTTTGTTTTTTTTGTACTTTATTTTATTTAATTGTATTTAATTTTAGGTAATTGTAGTTAATTAATTTAATTTATTTAATAGTGTAGTGTTAGGTGTAATTGTAACTTATGTTAGGATTTATTTTACAGGTAAATTTGTATTTATTTTAACTAGGTAGCTATTAAATAGTTAATAACTATTTAATAACTATTGTACCTAGTTAAAATAAATACAAAGTTGCCTGTAAAATAAAAATAAATCCTAAAATAGCTACAATGTAATTATTAATTATATTGTAGCTATCTTAGGCCTAGATTTGGAGTTTTGCGTTAGAAGGGGTGCGTTAGCTACGCGTGCTTTTTTCTGGCCGCACCTTTTAAATACCGCTGGTATTTAGAGTTCACAGAATGGCTGCGTTAGGCTCCAAAAAAGGAGCGTAGAGCATAATTTACCGCCACTTCAACTCTCGATACCAGCGGTGCTTACGGACGCGGCCAGCTTCAAAAACGTGCTCGTGCACGATTCCCCCATAGGAAACAATGGGGCAGTTTGAGCTGAAAAAAAACCTAACACCTGCAAAAAAGCAGCGTTCAGCTCCTAACGCGGCCCCATTGTTTCCTATGGGGAAACACTTCCTAAGTCTGCACCTAACACCCTAACATGTACCCCGAGTCTAAACACCCCTAACCTGACATTTATTAACCCCTAATCTGCCGCCCCCGCTATCGCTAACCCCTGCATTACACAATTAACCCCTAATCTGCCGCTCTGGACACCGCCGCAACCTACATTATCCCTATGTACCCCTAATCTGCTGCCCCTAACACCGCCGACCCCCATATTATATTTAGTAACCCCTAATCTGCCCCCCACAACGTCGCCGCAAGCTATCTACAATAATTAACCCCTAATCTGCCGATCGCACCTCACCGCTATTATAATAAAGTTATTAACCCCTAATCCGCCTCACTCCCGCCTCAATAACCCTATAAGAAATAGTATTAACCCCTAATCTGCCCTCCCTAACATCGCAGACACCTAACTTCAATTATTAACCCCTATTTCTTTTTTTACAGGCAAAAGAGCTGAATTATTTGGGGCATGCCCCGCAAATGGCCCTTTTCAGGGCTGGTAAGGTAAAAGAGCTTTGAACTTTTTTAATTTAGAATAGGGTAGGGCATTTTTTTATTTTGGGGGTCTTTGTTATTTTATTAGGGGGCTTAGAGTAGGTGTAATTAGTTTAAAATTGTTGTAATATTTTTCTAATGTTTGTAAATATTTTTTTATTTTTTGTAACTTAGTTCTTTTTTATTTTTTGTACTTTAGTTAGTTTATTTAATTGTAGTTATTTGTAGGTATTGTATTTAATTAATTTATTGATAGTGTAGTGTTAGGTTTAATTGTAGATAATTGTAGATATTTTATTTAATTAATTTATTGATAGTGTAGTGTTAGGTTTAATTGTAACTTAGGTTAGGATTTATTTTACAGGTAATTTTGTAATTATTTTAACTATTTTAGCTATTAAATAGTTAATAACTATTTAATAGCTATTGTACCTGGTTAAAATAAATACAAAGTTGCCTGTAAAATAAATATTAATCCTAAAATAGCTACAATATAATTATAATTTATATTGTAGCTATATTAGGGTTTATTTTACAGGTAAGTATTTAGCTTTAAATAGGATTAATTTATTTAATAAGAGTTAATTTTTTTCGTTAGATTTAAATTATATTTAACTTAGGGGGGTGTTAGTGTTAGACTTAGCTTTAGGGGTTAATCCATTTATTATAGTAGCGGTGAGGTGCGATCGGCAGATTAGGGGTTTATAATTGAAGTTAGGTGTCGGCGATGTTAGGGAGGGCAGATTAGGGGTTAATACTATTTCTTATAGGGTTAGTGAGGCGGGAGTGAGGCGGATTAGGGGTTAATAACTTTATTATAGTAGCGGTGAGGTGCGGTCGGCAGATTAGGGGTTAATAATTGTAGGTAGGTGGCGGCGACGTTGGGGGGAGCAGATTAGGGGTTAATAAATATAATATAGGGGTCGGCGGTGTTAGGGGCAGCAGATTAGGGGTTCATAGGGATAACGTAGATGGCGGCGGTATACGGAGCGGCAGATTAGGGGTTAAAAATTTTAATCAAGTGGCGGCGATGTGGGGGGACCTCGGTTTAGGGGTGCATAGGTAGTTTATGGGTGTTAGTGTACTTTAGACCACAGTAGTTAAGAGCTTTATGAACCGGCGTTAGCCCAAAAAGCTCTTAACTCCTGTTTTTTTTTCTGCGGCTGGAGTCTTGTCGTTAGATTTCTAACGCTCACTTCAGCCAAGACTCTAAATACCGGCGTTAGAAAGATCCCATTGAAAAGATAGGATACGCAAATGGCGTAGGGGGATCTGCGGTATGGAAAAGTTGCGGCTGGAAAGTGAGCGTTAGACCCTTTCCTGACTGACTCCAAATACCAGCGGGCGGTAAAAACCAGCGTTAGGAGCCTCTAACGCTGGTTTTGACGGCTACCGCCCAACTCTAAATCTAGGCGTTAGGGTTTATTTTATAGGTAAGTATTTAGTTTTAAATAGGAATAATTTAGTTAATAATATTAATTTTATTTTGATTTATTGAAATAATATTTAAGTTAGGGGGGTGTTAGGGTTAGGGTTAGACTTAGGTTTAGGGGTTAATAACTTTATTATAGTGGCGACGTTGGCGGCGGCAGATTAGAGGTTAATACATTTAATAGGCTATGTGGGCTATGGCGGTTTAGGGGTTAATAATTGAATAGGTTAATTGCGTTGTGGGCTATGGAGGTTTAGGGGTTAATAATTTAGTTATTACTTGCAGTGTGGGTTTGATGGCGGATATAGGGGTTAATAGTTTAAATAGGCATATTGCCTTGGGGGGGGTTGTCGGTCTAGGGGTTAATACATTTAATATTAGTAATGAGAGGGGGGGATTGCGGATATAGGGGTTTTACGTGTCGGGCTTATTTTTGGGAGGTGTGTTAGACTTTTACGGGAGATTTGTTATTTTCTTTACTTTTCTTAGGCGCCAGCAGTTTCTAAAGTGCCGTAAGTCACTGGCGACTCCAGAAATTTGTATTTACGCTCATTTCTGGACATCGCTAGTTTATCCGACTTACGGCACTTTATGAACTGCCGGCGGGGTTTATGTAATACCCCGATGTGCGAGGTGAAATTACGGGCGGCGCAGGTTCCCACGCTTTCGCCGAAACCTGCGCCGTATATTTGATCACGCCCATAGCTTAGGCCATGACACATTGCCTCCTGGCATGGCTGGTGATTGGCCGCTACAGGTGATTGCGTATACTACTCATAACTGGCTGTAATGGGCAGTTCTAACAAACTGGAGCATTTTACTTTTGCATTAAGATGCCCCTTTACATTAAACTGAGGTATGAATAATTTCTATCAATAAAGTATGCAGAGGAGAAAAAGTAATCCTATAGCTTTGCCTATAAGAAATGTGCATAGTTGTATAGTAGCTGGCCTGGTTCACAAAATGCAGCTTCTTGCTTCCTAGATAGTGAATACAACATCTGGCTGTGGGCTCCTGCTGCCCTGCAAGAGTTAACTGTGTCTCATGCCTGAAGACAATCATTACACAGGCTCAGTCGTGAAAATGACTCAGAAATCCCCAGGCCCCCACTTTCCTGTGTAACCTGACATCAACTTGGGCCTCTGGTACTGCCTAGCTAAACCCTCCCTCCATCCTAATATGAGCCATTGGGGAGGAGCAGGCCAGGCTTCAGGTTGTATACAGCCTGCACGTGCTTTGGGAGGAGGATACTGGAGAATGATGGAAAGAGAAGGAGGGAGCGTAAGGGCTTTTGCTTTTTTTGTAAGAGGAAATGCAGCCGCCAAGCCGAGCTGGAAATCATTAAAAGTCTTGCCTGCCTGCCAGCGTGCAAAGACGGGAGAGAGAGAAGCTGGTACTGTCTGCAGCCCTTCACCAGGCGTACTCTCAACAAGGGCTTGTGTGTGCCCTGTGCCAGGTAAGCTATGGGAATGCCGGCACTCACCATCTGCAACTGGAGTGGGCGTTAGGCTCAGGGGAAATGCAAGGAAGCCCTTCACTAGATGGGTGGAGGGTTTATGGAAAAAGCGATTATGGCAGTGGTTCTGGTGGCCAGAAAGGGGGACAAATGATCAGATGGGCTCTGTCTGTATTGCAGATGTGCTGCCAGTAATTAAAGTCCTTCTTTTGGATCATCAAGGAGGAGACAAAATCACTTGTTACTTCTAGCAGCTATAGAGCAGAATGGACTTGTTTACGCCCCAAATGTGTATTAAAGTTTTATTTTTGTGTTTGTCATAGAGCAGTTAGAACATCCTTCCTATCAAAGTGTCCAAAATAATCCTTGTGTTTTTGCTAAAATATGGTACTGTTTGGGGTGAAAGCCTAATGTGTTGCTGTGCTCAGTTCCAAGTGCTGCTAACAAAAACATACAGGCTGGCTGGACCAACTGCTCCTTGTCTGCTGCCAGTTTCTATGGAAGTTGCAATGTGGGGGCTCCTATTAGGGCACATTAGCACAGTGTTGCTAGAAAGCCCCAGTTCTGATTCTGCACAAGGGGGATAAAATGAAAGGAATGGGGTTATCCACATCTGGCCCAAGGAACCTTTATCTGGCATGGCGCTAAGGCCTAGAGTGGGAAGAAAAACGGAAAAGAAATAGGAGATAGATGACCCTTAAAATATGATAGTGACCTTAATCATGAAGGTCTGGCGTACAATTACAATCATTTACTTTTTAGCCATCAGTTTGGGAAGGTAGCTGGCAGGATCAGTATGAGCTATTGTCTCCATAATCATTATTTATTTCCTATCACTACCCCAAGCTGCCCTTTAATAACTGAGTTAGCAATTCTTTCATTGCCTTTCCCTCCTAAGATCTCTCTCCCTCTCTCTCTCAGTTTTACCCCCTCACTTGCATACGGAGGCGAGCTGCACATTTTTCCATTCTCAGTAAAGCCTTTGATTCCAGAGCAGAGATGTTGCAGCTCCCCACAAATCCCTGCTTAGTCTTTGCTTGCAGGCTGGTGGCAATGGCATAATGGGGACTTTGTAAAGGGATGTCATGCACAGCTCCAACTACTGAATGGCATTTAATGGGTGGGGGTTAGCTAGGGGCAAGTGACTTCTGGGATTTTCTTATGTAAAACGCATGCAAGGGGAAGTAGCATTTTACATGACACAAAACTAAAACATCCTGTTTTTCTGTCCGATCCTTAAGATAGTGTTCTAGTGCCAGAAAATAATTGTATTGTTCGTTCATTCATCTATTTTTGTCACTGAAATGCTGCAGCTTAATTCTACTGTCTGTTTTGCTGTTAAGTGCCTGGGCTAGAGAATTCCCTAATTTCCACAGGAAGCAAATCCCTAAACAAACAAACATACTTGTCAATACAAAATGGTTGCCAAAAAACACCTAATTAAAGGAATATGAAACACAACATTTTTCTTATATGATTTATGTAGAACAAACCATTTTAAACAACTTTCCAATTTACTTATATTATCAAATTAGCTTCATTCTCTTGACATGCTTTGTTGAAGGAGCAGCAATGCACTACTGGTTTCTAACTGAACACATGGGTAAGCCAATGACAATCGGTGTGTGTATATATATATATATATATATATATATATATATATATATGTGATAGAAGAAGCGCACTCCCACTCGCTCAAAAGACAAATACCAGGGTGCATAATAATATAAATATACTAAGTCCAGCAATTGCACTCTCTGGATTTAAAGCACAGCAAATGTTATTGATTGTTGTGAACGTTTTCGGAGCATTCACTCCTTCCTCAGACAATGTCTGAGGAAGGAGTGAATGCTCCGAAAACGTTCACATAAATAAAATTTGCTGTGCTTTAAATCGAGAGAGTGCAATTGCTGGACTGAATATATATATATATATATATATATGCAGCCACCAATCAGCAGCTAGAACTTAGGTTCCTTGCCGCTCCTGAGTTTTCCTAGATAAATCTTTCAGCAAAGGATAACAAGAGAAGGAAGCAAATTAAATAATACAAGTAGATTTGAAAGTAGTTTAAAATTGTATGCTCTATCTAAATCATGAATGTCTAATTATGACTTTACTGTCCCTTTAAAGGATCACTGTTATTTACCGGCAACACTCAAAAAATATACATGTGGATTTCGTGTTCCTTTTATAGAAATTCCCATCTGGAAGCAACATAACTATTGCAAGTTTAAAAATGATTGTTTTAAAACCCTGTTGAAATCTTTTGGGACTATACACTCTTATTCCAGATTTAACCTTAAAAAGTAAAAAAGAAAGGAATTTTACAAATGTTTTGGAAAGGAAACATTTGCCTTAGGGATATCACAACTGTAAATCTTGCAAAGAAAAGTCAGCAGTTTAAAGGTTAACCAAAGAAATGCATCTGTTTAAAACAGAAATTGAAACCAGGCTGCCCTCGCTGTGTCTTTGTAAAGTATTTTCAGCTGTTTGAGAAATTAGGGGCACTTCTAGACATAGTGGTTAATAGAGAGGGAATTTGGCTATTTCACTGCTACATCCACCATAAATACCTCATTTGTAGATAATCATAAAAATGACTCAGCTCATATCCTGACACGATTTACCATCATCTGCTCATTTACACATACTCCCATAATTATCTAAAAAGCATTATTTATTGTATCACGTGTCTTCTGCGAATGGCACAGACGAGATCAGAAGGATATTTGTGAAATAATGAACCAACACATCGAATATCGTTACTTCATTTATTTAGCTTTATGGTGACAAACCTGATAATCAAAGGAGTTGTTTGACTTCTTAACAGAGCTTTTCTTAGACAAATGATATTTTGTAAATGCTCCAATTAATGTATTTGAATTATTCATATTTAGAGAGAAAATTGGAAGTTTGTAATGCTGTTAAAGGGACAGTCAACTCAATTTTTTTTTATTGTTTAAAAAGATAGATAATCCCTTTATTACCCATTCCTCAATTTTGCACAGAAAACATCCTTATATTAATACACTTTTTACCTCTGTGATTACCTTGTTTCAAAGCGTCTTCTGACGGCCCCCTGATCACATGACTTTAAATGTATTATCTATTGACTTGCATTTAAGCCAATTAGTGCTGTTTTGTTAGAATCCAAGCGGCGTCCGCACAATGTTATCTATATGGCTCGCATGAACTAGCTCTCCCCTGTTGTGAAAAGCAAATACAAAAGCATGTGATAAGGGGCTGTCTTTAGGGACTTAGAAACAGACAGACATTTAGAGGTTTAAAGGTTATAAAGTATATTAATATAACAATGTGGGTTGTGCAAAGCTGGGGAATGGATAGTAAAGGCGTTATCTATCTTTTTAAGCAATAACAATTTTTTTGTTGACTGTCCCTTTAAAGTCAGTAAAGGAAGAGAGACGGAATCACTGCTTTAAATCACCTTTGTGTTTCCCATTTTACATTTTGGAATGTTCCGTGTTGTGTGCTAAGAGCTTCGTTAGTGCACAGATTGTAGTATACTTGGGCTACAGCAACACTTTTCTACTTGTACCAGCACGTTCAGGTGTAAGCTCATATCGTTTTACCTCAAGACACGGCACAGATCCCAACTAGCTCCTACAGGTTCTGTTTGTCAAAGGCTTTTCTGACACTAGTTCCTTGAAATAACACTGTGGCTGTTCCAGGAAACCCGCAATTACACATCTAGCAAAGAGAGATCTGAACCTTCCTTCCAATGTTCATTTGCCTTGGAGCAAAGCTTAGGAGATTGTTTAACCCCCTCCACAAATGACTACTGCTTACAGATCATTGTGGATGCATTCTGCTACCAATGTGTTTTAGTCTGTCCTATACTATCTTCCTGTACATGCATCTACCTTGCATATACAAATACAGGAATTAAACTTGTTAAAAGGACAGTCTACATGAAAAATGGTATTGTTTAAAAAGATTGATAATCCCTTTATTTATTACCCATTCCCCAGTTTTGCATAACCAACACGGTTATATTAATGTACTTTTTACCTCTATGATTACCTTATAGCTAAGCCTCTGCAGACTGCCCCCTTATTTCAGTGCTATACACAAACTTGCATTTTAGCCAATTATCGCTGCTTCATAAATAACTCCACAGGAGTTAATACAATGTTATCTATATGTCACATATGCAAAAGCACTGTCTGGCTGTGAAAATCTGATAAAATGCACTGAGATAAGAGGTGGCCTGCAGAGGCTCAGAAAAAGTCAGACATTTAGAGGTTTAAAGGTTATAAAGTATATTACTATAACAATGGTGGTTGTGCAAAGCTGGGGAATGGGTGGTAAAGGCGTTACTGAAACAACCTTTTTGGTGTCGGATTGAAATCATCCTGATTTGATACAATCGGGATGATTTACAACCCTTGCTAGCGGCCGGTTGGCCAACAGTGAACAGGGGCAGCATTGTACAAGCATTTCACTAGAAATGCTTGCACAGTGATAAATGCCAACAGCATATGCTGTCGACATTTAGCGATGTTGAGCGGACATGATTCGCTATAGCGAATCATGTTCACTTGACATATGGAGGCCGATTTAACATTGTGTGGGTGGATATGATCTGCTGTAGAGGATCATGTCCGCCGCACATCGATAAATGCCGACACAAGCATTTTGTGTGCAATGCTTGTGCAATGCCGCCCCCTGCACATTTGCAGGCCAATCGTCCGCTAGCATGGGGTGTCAATCATCCTAATTGTATACGATCGGGATGATCGCTGTCCGCCACTTCAGAGGTGGCAGGCGAGTTAAGGAGCAGCGGTAGTGAAATTAGTGAGTGTTTAAATTGCTACAATATATTTCTAAAATTTAGTGTTGTATTCGTGGTTGCTCCCTTTTAGAAATATATTGTAGCAATTTAAACACTCACTAATTTCACTACAGTCAGCCACTAACTAACACATAACACAGATCTGCACACTCAGTCTGCACTTGTGAGAAGTACGGACAGTTAGTAGGCCAGCACTGTTATTTCTAAGTAAAGTGTACAATATTTTTGTTTCTTAGAAAAATAATGTATCCCTATCCAGGACAGGAACAGTAATTCATTACAAAAAGATGCCTTTTAGGTGCATTTTACTGGCTCACTGAGCATTAATCTATGGCAGGGATTGCCATTTGTGAATCTATTTGGCAGCTGTAGGCCACATGTGTCCCTCTACGCTAGTTTTTGCAGCCTGGAGAAAGAGGAACTAAAAAATGTGCTTTTGGCACTTCTGGTGGGTGGGCAAACAAGGCAGCAGCAACTCAAAACAGCCGTCTATAGGGCAGAACAGCAGACAGAGGGTTCCCTGCAATCTTACCTTAAACTATCCCTACGCCACTGGACATATCTGGCAAATAAGTCCTTTTTTCTGTGTTTCATAGCCATAACCTAATATGTGGCCCTTAAGGTGCCTATCATTGATCCGTGGCCCAATGTGCTGGCTATCTCTGATCTAAATAAAGCAGATAAAGTGTCATTGTTGTAAAGAGAGCCATGCAGCTGCAGGCACAGTTTGTCACGAGGCTGTATGGGCACAAAATGAGCAAACTCATATGACGAGCAGCGTGTATTTCATGACATTTTTATTGCCCAATGGATATCATCCTGTACTTGCCATGATGCAGAATTAGAGCTTTGTGTATCAGACCGATTAGTTATGTAGAGCATTCTTCTTAGGATGGACAACCATGCGTACCCTGAAACCTCATTTCCCACTTGTAGGGGAAGAAACATTTGTATGTCTTTAAATATCGGGCCAAAATAGTGCTTTATCAAAGGTGTGTAAAGGGACATGGAACCCCAACATTTTCTTTAATGATTTAGGTAGAACATACAATTTTAAACAACTTTCCAATTTACTTCTATTATCAAATTTACTTCATTCTTTTGGTATCATTTGTTGAAGCAGCAGCAATGCTCTACAGTCTGGTTTCTAACTGAACATATGGGTGAGCCAATGACAGTCAGTATATATATGCAGCCATCAATCAGCAGCTAGAACCTAGGTTCTTTGCTGCTCCTGAGCTTTCCTAGATAAACCTTTCAGCAAAGGATATCAAGAGAAGGAAGCAAATTAAATAATAGATGTACATTGGAAAGTTGTTTAAAAGTGTATGTTCTGTCTAAATAACGAATGTCTAATTATGACTGTACTGTCCCTTTAAGCTAGCTGAACCATGGTAATTATTGTGGGCTGTGTATGGTAAGATTGCCAACACTCCCTTATTTTTAGGGATCTCCCTTATTTGCCCAAACTTTTTTACCGTCTCCCAGGTTCCCTTATTTATCTGCTCTAAGAAAAAAAAATGTCTTCCTTATTTTTTACAACATAAAATCTTAATTTCAAACATGTAATATTTTACTCTTGCATTCTTTTTTTTTTAGTTAATAACATTGATGTATCGGACAGTTTAGTGTCTTTACTCTCACTGTGCTGTAAAGCGATAGTAAATTTAAATGTTCCACTAATGCTATACAGAATGAAAATATTAAATGAATTGGATATTCATTCATCATTTTAATGGAATATTTATTGTAACCTAATTTGATTAGTTTAATAGTTTTCTTACATTTGCCTTCTCCAGCTGCAAATTTATTTATTTTTTCCAAGAGGTGATGTTTCCACCTTGGGTGCGATCCGATATACGGCGTAGTTTTCGGCGCAAGCGAGGTAACCCGCGCCGCCCGTAGTTTCACCTTGCACATCGGGGTATTACATATATGCTAAAGTGGCGTAAGTAGGACAAACTGGCAAACTTCCGAAAAGTGCGCAAATACACATTTTACTCGTCGCAAGTAACTTATGCCTGTATTTTGTTCACGTAAAGTCTCAATAAAGAGTAGTTTTATGCAAATTAGGCTAAGACTCGTAAAAATCACCCGCGACTCCATCTAAAATGCGCAACGTAATTACGCTATTCAAAAGTCATGTATAAACCCATGCGCAGCCGCCATTTTCTTCAGTGTGTTTGGATGGTGGAGGATTAGTCAGAGCAGAGAGAGAGGCGCAAACAGATGAGTTAGTTAGGTCGCATTGTTGGTTGGTTGGTTAAGCTTGTACACTTACACATCTTTTTACATATTGCACACATATTGCATACATACATATACAAAATACTTTTTTTTCTAACACCTCACACATTTTTTTTTACAGTGTGATAGGCTGAGTGTTTGGTTGTGATTGTGTGTGATTGAACTGGGAGTGAGTGTGAGTGTGTGTAGTGTGAGGATGGCGGGGAGAGGAGTGGCAGGGAGAGGAGTATTGTAGAGGACAGGAGGAGCAGAGGGGTCCCCGTCAGGGAGTAAGTGGAGTGGGGAGAGGGAGAGCTAGAAGGGATGATGGGAGGGGAGATGCCAGAGAGCCCCAGAGACCAGGCACATCAAGGAGAGGGACAGAGGGTGCTCATGGGGACAGAAGGGGGGGAGGAGGGAGAGGATAGGGAGGAACCCACACCAGGGACATCGCAGGGAGCAAGCCAGGTGTCCACAGAGGATGAGATGTCCTAATTTCTCATTTGATGAGAATGTTGCTCTAGTCCAGGCCATCATGGACAACCACAGTGCCCTCTTTGGGCAGGAGAAGGGCAAAGGCATTGCCAGAAGGCGTAAAACGGCATGGTTGGCGGTAGAGGATGCTGTCAACAGTGTGGCCCCGCAGAGGAGGACTGTTGAGGGCCTTAAAAAAAGGTGGAACGACTGTAAGAGGCGGGTGAAAGAGAAGATGGGGCAGGAAGCCATGCACCAGAGGGGAACAGGCAGTGGTCCACCCCTGGACACAGAATACAACACCTGGCAGGAGATGCTACGCAGGTCCCTGAGTATCACAGCAGTCCGTGGACTTCCAGGGGCTCGTGACTCAGGGGTTGCAACCACAGCACATCATGCTGGTGAGTAACATCCCACACACCAGTATTATATGTATTTGAGATATAACATCCTTTAATGTCACACATTCATGTACACAATGAGGAGCATGGTATTTGGCCTACTAACAAAAACATCTACAATTATATTTGACATTAATGCTACTTAACACAATGCAATTCATGATATGAGGTGGAATAGTGCAATACTAACATGTCTCAGAGTAACACAGGCCACAAGCCACATGTTGAGTTTTCACTAAATGGACACTAAATGGACACTATAGCCATCACAATACTTTTAGCTCAGAAAGCAGGTTCTGTGCCTACATCAGGCTAAAGTAAATTGTGTGACCATAGTGTCACTTAAAGAACACATTTTTTGCATCATTGACATGTACACATAACTATTGTATGAAACACATACCTGTATACTGTGCAGATTAAAATCCCTCATATCACAAATCACAATGTGCACATGCATGTTATAGAGTTTGACATGAGAATGAGTATAGGCCCTAGCATGTATCAATGTACATTATATGCCCACATGGACATATAAATGACTGTACTAATCCCTCTCATCATTTGACTCCTCCACAGAACCTCCTGTCACCAGGCTGCAAACAGGCATGCTGCCACCTCCACCACCACCACCAGTCACAGGCATGCAGCCACCACCACCAGTCTTCAGGCAACAACTTGAACATTATGCTCCCAGGCATGAGCAGGGTTGGATGGCTTCATTAGAGTACTCGGAAGTGATGCCACCACCATTGGCATATGACCCCTGGCCAGAGGAATATTCTTCTTTTGGCTTTAAGGGGGAGCCAAGTCAGCCACAAAGGGTCCATGTCTTTACCCCCCCCCCCCCCCAACACAATATCAGGGCAGTCATGGATTTTACGCACAAGGTATGTCCCAAGAAGTGCAAACTGGACAGGCTGAGTGGTCACACACTGCTCATCAATGGGACTACCAATCCACCCTGAGAGCTCCACCATCCTCTTCCCTTGGGAGAGCTCCACCATCCTCTTCCCTTGGGAGAGCTCCACCATCCTCTTCCCTTGGGAGACCTCCAACATCTGCAGATGAGCATCTAGCTGGAATTACTCAAGCACCAGCAGATACAGCTGAGGATGTTGCACCAGCAGATGCAGCTGAGGATGTTGCACTAGCAGATGCAGCTGAGGATGTTGCACTAGCAGATGCAGCTGAGGATGTTGCACCAGCAGATGCAGCTGAGGATGTTGCACCAGCAGATGCAGCTGAGGATGTTGCACCAGCAGATGCAGCTGAGGATGTTGCACCAGCAGATGCAGCTGAGGATGTTGCACCAGCAGATGCAGCTGAGGATGTCGCACCAGCAGATGCAGCTGAGGATGTCCCACCAGTACCAGCAGAATCAGCTGGACCTGCACCTCAAGCACATAGAAGCCCTGCTGCTGAAGAGCCTGTGGATGCACTGTATTCTCCCCTGGGTGAGGAATACATTTCACTACAGAGGAGGCTCATAACAAGCTGCAAGAGCAAACAAAGAGGCCAACAGAGGTTTCACAGGAGCCAAGAGAGGTTACTCAAGTGTAGCATAGAGCTGCAGAGGGACATGGCAGCATCATTAAATGGAATTGTACAAAACCAGTCGCAGATGATGCGAATTCTGTCTGAGATGCAGATGGACAATAGATGGCGGGAACAAAATCAACTCTTGGGTGTGTTGGTTGAGCACTTTACACACCAGCAGGACACTGCCTCCAGCCTATCATCTGTGGCCAGCACTCCAGCAGAAACATCTGAATCGTCTCAAACAAGGAGACCAAGGAAATCCACTACAGTCACCTTAGCTCCCTCATCCAAAAAGCCTAAAAAGAAATCAATATTATTATAGTTCACCATAAATCTTGTCCTCTGTTATTTACCATATAATTGTCATCCACATCCATGTGAGGTGTGTTTTAGTACACTAATATTGTTAAAACATATAATAAGGCCTGTGTGGAAATGGCAATAAAAAAGGTACTATTATCATATTCTTGTACTATAACTCCCATCCACAATAGTTGTTTCTGAAGGGTACATATAGTAATATTCACTTCTAAGATGTAAATTAATGTATCTCACATCCAATATACATTGACACATTGGTATATATAGTAGTGATGTTACTGATAGGGTGGGCATTATCAGGTGTTTTAAGTCTGCAGGTGAGAGGTTGTGGTGTCTGTGATTGGTTTGACACAATTGCAAAGAGGCAGCCTTCAAGAAGATCTTAGAAATGATCATATGAGCCATCCTAGGTTTTGCTTTCAACTAAGAATACCAAGAGAACAAAGCAAGTGTTCTAAATCTGAAAGTAGTTTGAAATACCATGCCCTATTTAAAAGAAGAAGGTTTTCTTTGGACTTGACTGTCCCTTTATATATTTTGGCATCAGTGCCAAGCTGTGTTAGCATTAGAATAAATTACACTCCAGTGGGTTCTAAAGAGATGAAGGTAATACAATTTAAAGTAAATAAGCAAGTATATGTCCCCAATGTGATAAAGTACCTACAAGCTCAATCCATTTGACTATTTCAAATACACAAATAAACCTTAAAGAAGCAATATCATAGTATACTGTCCCTTTAACCTTGAGATGCTGCTTAAATGTATGTGTTTTTTAAGGCTTCCAGGGAGTTACGTTGTTTTTTTTAGTCAGTGCAGGGGTTCCTGCACCTGCAATTTGTGGCGAGATGAGAATGGAGTAGATTTTCTGAAATCTGCGTGCGTAAGTCCTTACGCTGTATATTGGATACCAAATTGCGCGTAGTTCTATGTTAGTGTATGGGTAAAACGAATACGGCCGAAGGGTGAAATATACGCGCGTAACTTGTATTTTACGCCGTATATGTGATACCAAAATTGCGCAAAATCTGGCGTCGCCGGCTTTTGCGGGCGACACTGCATATCGGATCGCGCCCCTTGTATCCAATAGCCAGGCTAGCCACACGGCACTCAACAAGTTTTGATGTGTTTTTTGTTTGTTTTTGTGTGTTGCGTGCCGTATGGCTAGCATGGCTATTGGATGAGAGGTGGAAGTGTCACCTCTTGAAAATAAAATACATTTGCGGTGTGTGGCCAGAGAAAGATAATGTAAGAAAACGATTAAACTAAACAAATTAGGTTGCAGCAAATATTCCATTAAAATGATGAATGAAGATCCAATTAATGTAATGCTTTCATTCTGTATGGCATTAGCGAAACGTTTACATTTTCTATCACGTTATATGAGAAATAGAATTCACACATTTGCAGAAAGTTGTTAAATGTATTAAGCTAGACTGTGTGAATAAAGGGGATTAGTATGACAAATGATATCAATTTGTAACATAAAGTGTGTGTTTGTTTCAGTAACTACTGTATAATTTCTTGATTTCCTACATTAAATTAAATTTATTACCCATTCCCCAGTTTTGCATAACCAACACAGTTAAATTAATACACTTTTTACCTCTGTGATTACCTTGTATCTAAGCATCTTCTTACAGCCCCCTGATCACATGACTTTTTATTTATTATTTATTGACTTGCATTTAAGCCAATTAGTGATGTGTTGTTAGAACCACGGGCGTGAGCAACAATGTTATCTATATGGCTTACATGAACTAGCACTCCCCTGTTGTGATCATGGGTCTGTCTTTAGTGACTTAGAAACAGACAGACAGAAATATAGAGGTTTAACTGTTATAAAGTATGTTAATATAACCATGTTGGTTGTGCAAAGCTGGGGAATGGGTGGTAAAGGCGTTATCTATCTTTTTAAGCAATAAAAAATATTGTGTTGACTGTCCCTTTAATTTCTTCAAAACTGTTGGCAACCCTAATATGTGTTTATTTATTTGTGTGTGTTAGTATTTTGAGGAAATAAACACTGTAATCTCTATTCCCCTCGCCCTCAGCTATAAAAAAATATCTGAGAGGTGTAGCGTTACATAGTGTCAATATTTAATCATTTTCAACAAGGCATTTTGCGTAAAATGCTAAATGTTCCAAACACTTTATTTTTCAAAAGGTTTAAACAGGATAAATAAAAAGTGTTGTCTTGAACTGAAACGTTCCGTGACATAAAGATACTGTTCCTGAATTTTGCATTTTTTTGAAGATATCGGTCATTTCAACTCTGACAATTTTTTACTAGTAAAGTCTTTGAGGTAGATTTAGCAAATGTCAGGCTAACACGCTATCAGCATTTATCACTGCACAAGCATTTCTAGTGAAATGCTTGTGCACATTTGCGGCCAATCAGCCGCTAGCAGGGTGTGTCAATCATCCCGATCGTCACTTCAGAGATGGTGAATGAATTAAAGCGACACTGAACCCAAATTTTTTCTTTCGTGATTCAGATAGAGCATGCAATTTTAAGCAACTTTCTAATTTACTCCTATTATCAAATTTTCTTCATTCTCTTGGTATCTTTATTTGAAATGCAAGAATGTAAGTTTAGATGCCGGCCCATTTTTGGTGAACAACCTGGGTTGGTTCTTGCTGATTGGTGGATAAATTCACCCACCAATAAACAAGTGCTTTCCAGGGTCCTGAACCAAACAAATAGCTTAGATGCCTTCTTTTTCAAATAAAGATAGCAAGAGAACGAAGAAAAATTGCTAATAGGAGTAAATTAGAAAGTTGCTTAAAATTGCATGCTCTATCTGAATCACTGGACTTACGACCGCTGCTTCTTAATTTAAGTCAGGCAGACCTGAAATTTTGGGGGTAGATTCCAGCATCCGCTGCTTGATAAATCTACCCCTATAAATGGATTTGAAGTCTGGGAGCTGACAACAGTAGTTGAACACCCTATCCACAGAGCTCATGGACCACAGTCATTTTTTAAAAGCCCCCTATTTTTAATCTGTTTCTCTGTGTCCAAAAAGGCAGATTATGTTCATGCTTTCAGCGCTGCGGAATCTGTTGGCGCTCTACAAATACCTGTTAATAATAATAATAATGTTTTAGACAGTGGTGGAATCTGCCCACATATGAGTCATGTATGCATATGATGCTCCCCGAACATTTATGTTTAAAATAAGGACATAAAATTACTCTTTATAAATATTTATAGTTTGTAAATTGAATGCACCAACAACTCCATGGGGCCGATTTATCAAGCACCGTATGAGTCTTCAGGCTCGCCGGAAAACAGAAGTTATGAAGCAGCCGTCTAAAGACCGCTGCTCCCTAACTTGACCGTCTGCTCTGAGGCCACGGACAGAAATCAACCCGATTGAATATGATCGGGTTGATTGATACCCCCTGCTAGCAGCCGATTGGCCGCGAATGTGCAGGGGGCGGCATTGCACCAGCAGTTCACAAGATCGTATCATGTCCACTCACTAGGCTGACCATATTGCCGCTTTAAAAAGGGACACCTATGAAAAATACATATGTCAGGGCTGTTTAAAGAAATGGTTTTGTATAAGAACCCTCACATATGTATTTTTCATATGTGTTCCTTCTTAAAGCGGCAATATGGTCAGCCTACCACTCACACTATGATAAATCTACCCCTATATACAGCTCAAGCATATTGTCCTTAAACAGAAAGTTGAAGTATAAACAATTGTTGGGCTTCTTTACACTGCTACTGCTTTACAATTTCAGAATATTCACTTTGAAGCTTATCCCCCAAAACTAATTCTGCTAATTTACCATATCACCATATCACATGCCAAAGTTCACCAGCTAACAGTCCCCATGCCGACTAGTAGCATCTTTTAATGGAAACTACCTTGTGATAGTGGGAGCAAAATCAGTTAAAGGGACACTGAACCCACATTTTTTCTTTCATGATTCGGATAGAGCATGCAATTTTAAGCAATTTTTCTTCATACTCTTGCTATCTTTATTTGAAAAGCAAGAATGTAAGTTTAGAAGCCGGACCATTTTTGGACCATTTTTAATTCACAACCTGGGTTGTCCTTGCAGATTGGACAGCACCAATTAACAAATGGGCCAGATCCTTAGCTTAGATGCCTTCTTTTTCAAATAAAGAAAGCAAGAGAAGGAAGAGTAAATTGGTAACAGGAGTAAATTAGAAAGTTGCTTAAAATTGCATGCTCTATCTGTATCACGAAAGAAAAAATGTGGGTTTAGTGTCCCTTTAAGTCATTTGCAATGGCTTTTGTTCAATCTCTTTGCAGGAGTTAAACACATAGTTACATGCGAGCAATATTGCAATAAAAACATGATTTAACATATTAAAGCATTTTATCTTTGCACTTTTATGTCCTTTTAAACAGATATTTAGAGAGAGGTATTTTAGCTGCTGTTATTTGCCCATTCCCTCTGCCGTGCTGCTATTGTGCAGTGGATGTAGCTGACTAAGGGCCCGACTATCTAAACTTCGCCAGATCAGACGTGGTCTTTCACGTCAACACTCGCAGGGGCTGCCCTGGTAGAATTATCATAAAAAAGGGCAGTCCCTGCGAGTTGCGAGACGTCTCCTATTGAAAGTAACAGTGCTCGCTGGAAAAATACACGTTGCTCCGTAGCAAGAAGTGAGCAGGGGGCACACTTTAAAATTAAACCCTGCAGCCAATTTAAATCACATTACGCTGCTTTCTGCATATATCAGCTTATAATTGCTCTCTGGGCTTGTGAGATTCTATAAGAAGGGATACATTTATCAAATGCTGGACGCACATGATTCGCTGCATCGAATCATGTCCGCCCGGCAGCGCTAAATGCCGACAGTATACGCTGTCTACATTTAACATTGCACAAGCATTTCTGGTTAAATGCTTGTGCAATGACACCCCCTGCACATTTGCGGTCAATTACTGCTTCTTAACTCCTGTTTCCGGAGAGCCAGAAGGCTTGCGCGGAATAAGCGGCATTCGCTGCTTGGTAAATATACCCCTGTATCTCTCCATTACTATGAAGCCCCTGTCCTATTTCTCTAAAGGCAGCTTCTATCTTGAGAACAGTATGTCTCTAAAAGGAGTGTTTCCTGCTTTTAAGTATGTGAAGGCGAGGCATTACGTTTACAATTGTATACAATTAAAAATATGTATAGAACAAATAAATGAAAAATTAAAATAAGAATATGCAACTGCTCTGCAAAAATTGTATTTCATAGAAAAATTTTAATTCGTATTGAAACTATGCAGGAAAGAAGAAGGAAGGTTCACAGTAAAACTACACTGCACATGTAAAAACACTGTGAAATCTGATTCAGATGTAATCCATTTGCATGAGCACTAGATGGCAGCACTAATTCCTGACATATAGTGCTCTAGATGCCTACCTGGGTATCTCTTCAACACACAATATTATGGGAATGAAGCAAATTTGATAATAGGGGATCTATTCATCAAACCCTGGGCGGACATGATTCGCTGTAGCGAATCATGTCCATCCTGCATCGCTAAATGCCGACAGCATACACTATCTGAATTTAACATTGCACAAGCATTTCGCAAGAAATGCTTGTGCAATGCCGCCCCCTGCACATTCGCAGCCAATCGGCCGCTAGCAGGGGGTGTCAATCAATCTAATCAGATTGGATTGGGATGATTTCAGTCCGCCACCTAAAAGGACAAGTTAAGGAGCAGCCGTCTTATGACCGCTGCTTCTTAACTTATGTTTCCGGTGAGCCGGAAACATTGGGCAGAGAAAGCATCATTCGCTGCTTAATAAATTTCTCCCTAGAAGTCAGTTGTAAACTTTTGTAGAAGGCATCTAAGCTATTTGTTTGGTTCAGAACCCTGGAAAGCACTTGTTCATTGGTGGATGAATTTATCCACCAATCAGCAAGAACCAACCCAAATTGTTCACCAAAAATGGGCCGGCATCTAAACTTACATTCTTGTATTTCAAATAAAGATACCAAGAGAATGTAGAAAATTTGATAATAGAAGTAAATTAGAAAGTTGCTTAAAATTGCATGCTCTATCTGAATCACAAAAGAAAAAATTTGGGTTCAGTGTCCCTTTAAGTTCCGTTTCCAGTGAGCTCCATTATATTCTATGGGAGACATCTTGTCACCTGCATGGTCAGACCCATTCTTTAAAGGGACATTAAACACTAAATAAATGCTAGATATAATAATGCATTCAGAGAAACGATTATTCTGAGAATAACATGTAGATGTTTTTTTTAAAGTTTCATTAGTTGATTAAATATTGGCAAAATAAGTGTAAAGTTTTAGTGTCTATAAAACAATGGGAGCTGCCATGTTGTAACTTAGGTTACCTTCTCTGCTGTGGCCAATTAGGGACGGTTATAAATAGTTCACTAGAGTGTGCAGCCAATGGCTGTGTGTAATATAAGTGTTCTGCACTTCCATTTCTAACATGAACTGAAATGCTCACAATTTCAGAATAGAATTACAGGAAAAAATAAATAATGAAAACATATTGTAGAGTGTATATATTATATATATATATATATATATATATATATATACACACACACATATACACACAATTTATAATTTTATATTACCAAGTGTTTAATGTCCATTTAAGATAATTCCATGAAGGCTGTCCCTTTGAGTGTCAATGTGATTTTTCACGTCTTGCCTGGTAAATTTTGATCATCCGGTTCTAAGTTTTTGGTGAGAGCTAAATATAAGCTGTATGTAAGTACGGGGAAGCCTCCCCTCTCATCCTGTACTGGGTGCCTAAGGAGCTAGTGCGGGAGTCCCCTGTGAGGTTTCTCTATGTGGCGCACACAGAGTATAGGAAAGGATTGAGTCACATCCTCCCGCACACTGAGCTCATGTCCAGAGGAAACATGCTAACAGCACTGAGACATGTCAGGGGCTTTGGTGAGGAAGTTGGGGGTGGATTTCCAGGAAAGCGTACAGGGATAGCCTCTCCCTATAGTTTGTCAGTTATTCCCCACATGCAGGCTGCTTCTTGCCAACTCTCTCTGCTTTTGCCATTGCAGATCCCTTGGATATCTAGAGATTTACTCCGTTTTCCATCAGTGAGACACTAGCAGATTGTGTAGCAGACAGAAACACAAACAGAGGTGCTGTGTGTTACCTGCTCTCTCTAACAGCTCAACACCCACTCTGGAGAACACCTGGATGCCTACTTGTCCCAGATGCATGATAAAGAGGAGGGCAGCTCGTCTAGCTGAATTGCGACTTGCTTTTTCCAGTGGCTTTGGATAGCCAGCAGAGTAAAGTGCAATTAAAACCAATTTACAACTTACTGCATTTCTATATAATAAAAAAATGTCCAATCCCCCTGACCAGGCGCATAATACAGAGACGGAGAGCAATACCTACTGATGTAAGTGATGCGTCTGAGCATGTTTTAGTTGCGGTTCTGCAAACATGGGAATTTAACGGAACTGGAACTCTAATGAAGATGGTAAAGTCACAGAGCGAGTGAAGAGGACGCTTGTTCTGTCTAAACTATTACATTATTGCCCAAAAGAAGAACAAGGGACTGAAATGCATCATTACTTCCCACCCAGACAGCAAGGGGGTCACTGTACGGCATATTGACCTCACTCATCTGAGGGGACCCCAGTTCTGCATTGTATGACTCAAGTGAGTATCTGAGGCTGGCACTCATTATGCTCTATTTAATATTGTGTGCATGAAAACATTTCATTAGGAACTGAATGGGGCCCTATAGCTGAAGCAAAGCTCTCCTTTAAGTGAATATAACTTGTGAGACTGCATAAAATGTGAGGTGAACCATATACATGAGTATATTCATGGCCCCTACTGAAATGCCTGATGTAATAATATGCATAAACCTAGTCGTGTCAAGAGCATAGGCACAGCAGATTCGCATGTTGTCTGTCTGGACATGTGTGCCACTATAAAATAGTTCTAGTAAAAATAAAATGCACTATGATATTAGAACATTCTATTTTAAAACAGATTCCCTTATTTTACTGTGTGTTTAAAAGACTACTCTATGCAGTCAAATTACATAATAAACAAGTGCAAAACAAAAAGACATTGCAATAACACCTGCTCTGAATTTCAAATAAGCAGAGTAGATTGTTTTTTTCTGACAAATTTATTTTTTTCTCCCATTTTCCGGCCCCCTGTATCATGTGACAGACATCAGCCAATCACAGACTAGTATACGTATACCCTGTGAGCTTCTGCACATGCTCAGTAGTATCTTGTTCCCCAGAAAGTGTGAGTATAACAAAATTGTGCAAAATTTGATAATGGAAGTAAATTGGAAAGTGTCTTAAAATTGCTGTTCTATCTGAATCATAAAAGTTTATTTTGACTTGAGTGTCCCTTTAATTACTTCAAAAGGTAAAAGGACTAAACACTACCATTCTGTTCAAAATCAGCACGTAAAAGGGGCATATGCATGTATGCCGGCTCCTGATTGGCTCCCTAGCTATATCCTCATCTGTAGTGACACAGTATCACAACATAAACTATGTATTTAGCCCCTTTGCAGGGATTAAGCACCTAGTAAATCAAAGGAATTTGTCTAAAAAATAATCATTTGTGTTTATTACACTAGAATACCCCTTTAATATAATACTGACAGTACATTGAGTACACACTGTGTGTATCTTATTGCTGAAAAGTTTAGAAACGACTCCCTTACAACAGCTGACATAAACCGTAAAGGGCCATGATACCCAAATGTTGAAACACTTGAAAGTGATGCAGCATAGCTGTAAAAAGCTGACTAGAAAATATCACCTGAACATCTCTATGTAAAAAAGGAAGATATTTTACCTCAAAAGTTCCTAAGTATTCAAACCCCATTGCAAATCAGTATGTCTGTCGGGGGACAGGCAAGGGAGTGAGCCTTGTGCACACTCATGTTTTTTCCCTATTCAGTTTAAGGAAGTTTACTATGAAATCTCATGAGAGTTAAGTGAAATCTCATGAAATCACAGTAAAAGAGTTCATGACCTCAGCACTGCTGATGCTGATTGGCTGCTGTTCATTTCTTCATTTATTTATTTTTACCTGCAGCTGGGCAGCAGCTGAAGTATAACCTTTTACACAACACTTACTCTGGTGAGCTGAGGAGGTTGTGAGGTAAAACATCTTCTTTTTTTACATAGCGATGCTCAGGTGATATTTTCCTGTCAGCTTTATACAGTTATACTGCATCAGTTTCAAGTGATTTAGCATATGAGTATTACGTCCCTTTAATGAGCAATTTGTAGAAAAACCTTAATAAGCTTGGCAAATGGATTAGATTATCCCACTGCAATGCTCTTGGTCAAATATTCTAGTCCGCGCCATTGTACAAATGGTTTGGCGCTTGCTCTCCAGTGATTTATCAGCCGCCGGTTGAATCTGTTGCATGTTGATAATAAGCAAGGCCAGTTGTGATGCTGTTTAAGTGTTTGGTTATAAATGTGCATTTCAGTAGCAATGTTATCTCCCCAGCCCAGGGCACATTTACAGATTACCCACAATGCCACTGCTCAGTTGTTTGTCTCTATCTCATTAATAAAAAGGTGATATCCTTTTGTAGCTGGACAAGAGAGAACGAAAGTTCCAGAAGAGATTAACCTCTATGCGTTTTCCACAACTGCGGCAGCGACTGTAAAGTATGCACTCAAATGAATAAGCCCAGGTTAATGCAGGAGTTTAAAAAAAAAAAAAATGTTGAATACATAACATAGTCTAAAACAATACCTCTGAGGTTAAAGTAATCTATAGCAGATTCAGAATTGTAAACACCTTCTAAACTTAAAGGGACACTGAACCCAATTTTATTTCTTTCATGATTCAGATAGAACATGTAATTTTAAGCAACTTTCTAGTTTACTCCTATTATCAATTTTTCTTCGTTCTCTTGGTATCATTATTTGAAAAAGCAGGAATTAACGTTTTGGAGTTCAGCACCCTGGGTAGCGCTTGCTGATTGGTGGCTAAATTTTAGCCACCAATCAGCATGCGCTACCCAGGTGATGAACCAAAGATGGTTACATTCCTGCTTTTTCAAATAAAGATTTCCAGAAAATTAATAAAAATTGATAATAGGAGTAAATTCGAAAGTTGCTTAAAATTACACGTTCTATCTGAATCATTAAAGGGACACTAAACCCAATTTTTTGTTTCATGATTCGGATAGAGCATGCAATTTAAAGCAACTTTCTTATTTATTCCTATTTTCAATTTTTCTTCGTTCTCTTGCTATCATTATTTAAAAAAGCAGGAATCTAAGCTAAGGAGCCGGCCCATTTTTGGTTCAGACCCTGGAAAGCGCTTGCTAATTGGTGGGTATATTTAGCCACCAATCAGAAAGCGCAACCCTAGTGTTGAACCAAAAATGGGCCGGCTACTTAGCTGAGATTCCTGCTTTTTCAAATAAAGATAGCAAGAGAACAAAGAAAATTTGCTAATAGGAGTAAATTAGAAAGTTGCTTAAAATGTCATGCTCTGTGTGAATCGTGAAAGAAAAAAATTGGGTTAAGTGTCCCTTTAAAGAAAAAATTTGGGTTCAGTGAATACAATGTCCTGCACTAATTGTTTAAAAACTACTATTTCCTGCCATGTGGTTCTCCAGATGGCTACCTAGGTATCTCTTCAACACAGAATATCATGGGGTACGAAGCAAATTTGATAATAGAAGTAAATTGTAAACTTTTTATAAATTGTATTCCCCGAGGCCTATTTATCAAATGTCTGTTGGACCTGATCCGACAGACATCGCTGAATGCG
Source organism: Bombina bombina (assembly GCF_027579735.1). Taxonomy (NCBI): domain Eukaryota; kingdom Metazoa; phylum Chordata; class Amphibia; order Anura; family Bombinatoridae; genus Bombina; species Bombina bombina. The sequence goes on from NC_069510.1 coordinate 96,235,506, forward strand.
GAGAGCAATACGCTCTCCGTATTTAGCATTGCTGGGGCAACGCCGCCCCCTGCAGACTCGCGGCCAGCAGGGGGGTGTCAATCAACCCGATCATACTCGATCGGGTTGAATTCTGGCGATCTCTGTCCGCCTCATCAGAGCAGGCGGAAATGGTTATGGAGCAGCGGTCTTTAGACCGCTGCTTCATAACTGCTGTTTCTGGCGAGTCTGAAACACGAGCCCTCTGCTCTATTCGGAGCTTGATAAATGGACCTCTCTGTCTGAATCACAAAATACATTTTTGGGTTTCATATCCTTTTAATCTGAAATAAAATGCACACAACAATTACAACATTTGTGTACAAAGTATATTATATTAACTTGATAGACTTTTATGTATACTTTAGGTTAGAAGAGTCTCTCTTAAAGGGAAATTAATTGCTACTGCGCATGCTCGGCAGGGTTTCATTCAGTGATTGCTGATGTGTGACTGTGCATGAATATCATTCTTAAAGGGAAATGAATTGCTACTGCGCATGCTCGGCAGGGTTTCATTCAGTGATTGCTGATGTGTGACTGTGCATGAATATCATTCTTTAAAGGGAAATGAACTGCTACTGCGCATGCTCGGCAGGGTTTCATTCAGTGATTGCTGATGTGTGACTGTGCATGAATATCATTCTTTAAAGGGAAATGAATTGCTACTGCGCATGCTCGGCAGGGTTTCATTCAGTGATTGCTGATGTGTGACTGCATGAATATCATTCTTTAAAGGGAAATGAATTGCTACTGCGCATGCTCGACAGGGTTTCATTCAGTGATTGCTGATGTGTGACTGTGCATGAATATCATTCTTTAAAGGGAAATGAATTGCTACTGCGCATGCTCGGCAGGGTTTCATTCAGTGATTGCTGATGTGTGACTGTGCATGAATATCATTCATTTCCTTGAAAAGAACATACAGCAAAAATCAAACAAAATGTAACATTTTTACATATTACAGAACATTTGTCCGGAAATGATGTGGTAAATGAATCATGACTCCTATCTTCCAGAACAAAATGATCCTTTTTAACAAATAAGTATGTGGTATGAAAACGCTTTGCGGTTCCTACTTGTGCAGTAGGAGAGAGAGCTAAAAAAGCATATTGCATTACAAAGACACCCCCTCTTCCCTTAAAGGGACACTAAACCCACAATTTTTTTCATGATTCAGATAGAGAATGCAATTTTAAGCAACTTTCTAATTGACTTCGATTCCTTCATTCTCTTGCTATCTTTATTTGAAAAAGTAGAAATGAAAGGTTAGAAGTCCGGCCCTTTTTTGTTTCAGCACCTGGGTAGTGCTTGCTGATTGGTGGCTTCATTTAGACACCAATCAGCAAGCACTACCCAGGTGCTGAACCAAAACTGGGCCGGCTCTTAAGCTTACATTCCTGCTTTTTCAAATAAAGATACCAAGAGAATAAAATAAAATTGATAATAAGAGTAAATGAGAAAGTTGCTTACATTTTTTTTAATCTGAATCATAAAAGAAAAAAAATTGGGATTAGTATCCCTTTAAGGGGGTTTAGCATTCGTTTAGATAATTTACTTATAATTTGTTAAACTGTTTTTGTTTTGTTTTTTAAACAAACAGATATATTTATTCTAATCTTCATTTTTTTTTTAAATTTTTATTGTACAGTACACATTTGCAGCTTTATTTATTTGGAGTTTCTCCTTTATTACAATTGATCATAACTCTAGCTTGTTATGTTTTTAATAAATTCATGTTTTGTAAAAGTCACATTAGTGTTCAGACAGTTCTCTGTTAAAGGGACACTCAAGTCAAATGAAACGTCATGATTCAGATTTTAAACAACTTTCCAATTTACTTCCACTAACAAAATGTGCTCAGTCTTTTTATATTTACACTTTTTGAGTCACCCGCTCCTACTGAGCATGTGCAAGAATTCACAGAATATAAGTATATGCATGTGTGATTGGCTGATGACTGTCAGACGATGCATTGGGGCGTGGAAATAGACAGAACTTTGATTATGCAAATGTACTGTATTTACTGGTCCTTTAATATCTGCACCATCTCTTGTTCATTAGGGAGATGCCATGAAACATCAAATGAAGAAATACGACTCGTCATATGAGGCCAGATTGTTAGAGATTTCCTAAGTGAGCAGGATCATCCTCTCTATTGTCCCTTCATGACACACGTGGCTATCCACACCTGAGCTGGACATATGGATTCCGTATGGAAATCTACGTCTTGGCTACGGGATGAGCTGGACTCTCCTTCCCAGAATGTAAGAATCTTGGACTGTAGAAGTCGGGAACTTTATGACTCTTCTCATGTGGAAAAAGCTCTTCATGTTGCCCTTCCTGGTTTAATGCTGAGACGGCTTCGTAAGGGCAATCTCTCTGCTCACTCTTTGCTCCCTGGTTCCCCTCAATCCATAAGGGGGGTGGTCCTTCTATATGATGAGTCCACGGCGAGCCTTCCAGGACGATTGGGAAGCGAAGGAGATGAACTGGAATCTGTTCTCATGACCCTCTTGCATAAACTTAGGAAGGAAGGATGTCATGCATATTACCTGCAGGGTAAGCAGTCTAAAGAATGTCATGTAACTGATACCTGAATCACATGAAAGCAATACTTGGCGTATTTAAAGGGACATGATACCCAAATGTTGAAACACTTGAAAGTAATGCAGCATAGCTTTAAAAAGCTGACTAGAAAATATCACCTGAACATCTCTGTGTAAAAAAGGAAGATATTTTACTTCAAAATGTCCTAAGTATTCACATCCTATTGTAAAGGGCTTTAAACAGCAAATCAGTATGTTTGTCCCAGGACCTGCAAGGGAGCGTCCCTCATGCACACTTATGTTATTTCCCTATTCAGTTTATGGAAGTTTACTATGAAATCTCATGAGAGTTAAATGAAATCTCATGAGATCACAGTAAGAGTTCATGACCTCAGCACTGCTGATGCTGATTGGCTGCAGTTCATTTCTTCTTCTTTTTTTCTTTTTTTTTTACCTGCAGCTGGACAGCAGCTGAAGTATAACATTTTACACAACACTTGCTCTGGTGAGCTGAGGAGATTGTGAGGTAAAATATCTTCCTTTTTTACATAGAGATGCTTAGGTGATAGAAAATATCACCTGAAGATCTCTATGTAAAAAGGAAGATATTTTACCTCAAAATGTCCTAAGTATTCAAACCCCATTGCAAATCAGTATGTCTGTCGGGGGACAGGCAAGGGAGTGAGCCTCGTGCACACTCATGTTATTTCCCTATTCAGTTTAAGGAAGTTTACTATGAAATCTCATGAGAGTTAAGTGAAATCTCATGAAATCACAGTAAAAGAGTTCATGACCTCAGCACTGCTGATGCTGATTGGCTGCTGTTCATTTCTTCATTTATTTATTTTTACCTGCAGCTGGGCAGCAGCTGGAGTATAACCTTTTACACAACACTTACTCTGGTGAGCTGAGGAGGTTGTGAGGTAAAATATCTTCTTTTTTTACATAGAGATGCTCAGGTGATATTTTCCTGTCAGCTTTTTACAGTTATACTGCATCAGTTTCAAGTGATTTAGCATATGAGTATTATGTCCCTTTAAATGGGTAAGAGGGTTTATTCTGTGCAGTTAATCTCTTGGATTCACACTCCTCCCATCATATTTAAGTAGAAAGTAGAAGCGCAGCACTTGTGTGAAATAAAAGTTTAATCAATTAAAATGTAAAGACAGACATACAGAATGTAATGCCATGCGTTTTATATTGCTCCCCTCATGCATAATGAGTCACAGGTTCAACCGATCTATATACACATCTTAAACACAAAACAGGTGCTTAGTTCAGGGCTCAACAAATGTGCTAAATATCTAGAAGCTAGACCTTAAATGAATGAGCTAGAAACATTTGCCCATCCCTATGACATAATTTATTTAAAACAGACACACAAATACACACATATGATAAAAACAACTCATTCATATCAATCAGATTTCTCATACCTTGAGCGGGGACAATTACTTAACGGAATTCCATACCTTTCCGGGATGCAGAGGTTAAAGAGCTTGTGGGCAGAGAGTATGGCCATGTTGGGAGGGGTGGAGTTGAGGGGTCTGTGGGCATGGCTGATTTGACCGTGGGCGTGGCCCAGGGAGTCTCTCAAGGCTGCAGGCAGGAAATGGGACTAGTCTTCCAAACCCCATGACAATCCTGTAGAACGGTATAATAGTCACATCCTTGTCTATTTGGAAAAGGATTTGTTGACTTTGTAAATTCTACACATTAACCTGTTGAAAGCAGTTTGTCTCTTTTAAAGGGATAGAAAGGTAAAAAATGAAATGTGCATTGGAGCATTTCAATTTGAAATAGAAGTATGTTTGCAATATAATTACATTATCAAAAAGGCTTTTAATAAAAGTTATTTCTGTTTTTCTGCAGGATATGCACTTATCCTTTGAGGGCCTGGGTACCAGTTTTCAAACACCACACCTTCTCAGAGCTTGTGTAACGACACAAATTGCGTCTTCAGAGGCCATACTGCCAGCTGTTTAAGCAAGCATAGTGTTTGAAAACTGATGCACGGCCCTCACAGCATATGTGCGTATACTGCAGAAAAACAGTTATAATGTTTACTAGAATCCTTTTTGCTAAAGGAGGTATATTGCAAAAATGTTTTCTATTTCAAATTGAAATGCACCCATGGACATTCCAATTTTGACCTTTCTGACTGTTCTAAAAAAAACAAACTTTATTTTAGCTAAATGAAAAAGTTAAAATAAATTTCAAATATCAATTGTATACTATTAAACTTGCACACAAATGAAATAATATCATCTATGTGTTTATTATTTCAGTGTCGTCTTTGTAAATTTACAAGTTAATTATATAGCTAGTTAAAATTGTATGAAATTATTTCACAAAATTAATTATTAGTTAAAGGGATATGGAACAGTATGATTTTAGTAAAAACAAATATGTTAAATCAAATTAAACATAAAAAACTCAGTGTGTAAAAATACAGCAAACATATAGGGCTAGATTACAAGTGTGGCGCAAACGGTTTTGCGCAAGCGATACCGTCTTTTCGCAAGCAGTTTTGATTGCGTGGATATTACGTTGGGTTTCAGTCTTTACCGCAATCTCAGAGCTGTGGTTACCTGTTTTCCAAAACAAAAAAGTGTCACAAAACACATCAAAAAAACATTACAAAGTACAGTTACACTCATAATAACACCATCTAATAAAAACTATTACAAATAAATATATTGCATTGCACAAAAAAGTTATAAGGGCTCAAAGATATGAGATCTCGGGTGTTAGAAAAAAAAGCCGCCAAAGTACTTTAACATAGAGATACGTACAGATACATTGCTGTCGGGTTAGCGCAATTGCAAAAATCCTATGGTGTTTGCGCGAGAGAGTGACTGTTTTTTTTTCCAACTTTTTTTTCTCCATTAACTTCTATGGTGGAATGCAAAAACGCGATTTTCGACTTTAAGCTCAATTTTGGTTACCGCTAGCACAAATTACGTTTTTTTTTAAAAACTTGTAATACGAAAGCAACCCAGCTAGCGCAAAAAGCTTAACTCTAGCGGAGTTATTGCGAAAAATAAATATACTGCGCCACTGGTAATCTAGCCCATAAGGTTTTCTTTCAAAATGAGAGTTTAGACTTTCCCAGTGTAGCCCCTGCCCTCAGGAGAAGAGAGGGCTGATATGAGACACAAAGTTTTTCTTTCATTCAGATAAAAAACATTTTTAAACAACTTTCCAATTTACTTCCTTTATCAATTTTTCTTCATTATTTTGGTATCCTTTATTGAAGGTGTAGCAATGCACTACTGGGAGCTAGCTGAACATATCAGTAAGCCAGTGACAAGAGGCATATATGTGCAGCCACCAATCAGCAGCTAGCTCCCAGCTCCTGAGCCTACCTAGGTATCCGTTTCAGCAAAATATACCAAGAGAACTAAGCAAATTAGATAATAAAAGTAAATTGGGAAGTTGTTTAAAATTGTATGTTGTATCTGATTCATGAAAGAAAAATGTGTTTCTCGTCCCTTTAAGTTGCATTCTGCCTCTTCTGAACATGAGCAAACAGACTTACCGGCTCTCTAGCATTAAGCGGATAGTAAACCAGCTCAAGTTACTCTAGAAGATTATGACATCGAACTAGATACAACCTACCTGTAGAGACCCCAGCGCCCTTGTAGGGCTGTGACAGGAAGTAATGGACACTGCACACAGATAAAGAAATAAACGGTACAATTATTTTAAAATGATGAATAATACATATTGCAATTATTACTATTAAAAGGACATGAAACCCACATTTTTTTCTTTCATGACTCAGATAGAACATACAATTTTAATCAACTTTCCAAAACTTCTATGATCTAATTTGGTTTGTTCCCTTGTTATCCTTTGTTGAAAAGCATACCTAGGTAGGCTCAGGAGCTGCTGATTGGTGGCTGCACATTTAGGCCTCTTGTTATTGGCTCATGCATGTGCATTGCTGTTAAATCAACAAAGATGCCAAGAGAACTATGCATATTAGATAATAGAAGTCAATTGGAATGTAGTTTTAAAATTGTATTCTTTATCTGAGTCATGAAATATTTTTTTTAGGTTTAAAGAGAAATTAAACACAAATGTTTTCTTTCAGGATTCAGACAGAGAATACAATTTTAAACAACATTCCAATTTACTTCTATTATCTAATTTGCTTCATTCTTTAGATATCCTTTGTTAAAGAAATAGCAGTGCACATTGGTGAGCTAATCACATGAGGTATCTATGTGCAACCACCTATCAGCAGCTACTGAGTCTATCTAGATATGCTTTTCAGGAAAGAATATCAAGAGAATGAAGCAAATTAGATAATAAAAGTAAATTAGAAAGTTGTTTAAAATGACATGCTCTATCTTAATCATGAAAGCAATCATTTGGGTTTAATGTCCCTTTAATGTCCCTTTAGTGTAACCCACTGCAAGTGCTTTTTTATAACAACAATGAAACAGACTGTTTGATGTCCCTTTAAATGGAAAAACCTACTGTGAAATATATTAGTTTTTATCAATATCTAAATAATTATCTGTCTTATTTTAGTTTGCGATGTATCTTTTCTTTCTATAAAGGTCTGGGAAAATTCTTGTGAACCCCTCTTTAAAAGCCTGCGATAGTATTTCATTTCTTTGCCTAATATATGTAACAATTTCATATCATTTGTGTCACTATATAGACACAAGATAAACAAAAGCGCTTAGGAAATAACAAGTCGTGCTTACCTCCGTTTAACCCCTCCAAATAAAACAATATATACAAATGAAGTCCTATGACTTAATCACTATATAGACACACCAAACACGTCATTGCAAACATAAATGAATATTTAGAAGATTGTATTTTATATTTTATCATGTTATCCTCCTGGGAGGTTCCTTTCCATGAAAGATACGGTCTCCTTCTCCATTGCTTGCTGCAGTGAAAACTCCAAGCAGCGGATGGTGCAATCTACCCCCTGTAGTTTTAGGTTCCCCTGAAACTGAAGGTACCCCTGAAACTGAAGCCTGAGACGGCGGACAGCAATCATCCCGATCCGATACGATTGGGATGATTGACACCCCCTACTAGCAGCCAATTGGCCGCAAATATGCAGTGGGCGGCATTGCACAAGCATTTCACAAGAAATGATTGTGCAATGATATGTGCTACAGCGGATCATGTCTGCCTGCACAATGATAAATCAACCCCCAAGTGTCAGCATGTACATGCGTGATTAGATCAAAGGGAACAAGGAGGTCACTGTAAGATGCAGTTGATAGGCATAACAATGCAATAATACTCAGCAGCAGCTGTTTACCCTGCGGGGAGGGGGCTCTTATGGTCCCTATATCTCCCCCCCTGTCTGTGCTGGAGGGATAAGTGACCCCCTCATTTGAACTAGTTAATTACTTTTTTATATGAGGGTTCACTTGCTCCCCTAATGACAACATAGAACAGACCCACACACAGTGTCCCTCACATGAAAGAGGGGATTCACCATTTTCATACTCTTTTTTTTTTTTTTTTTTTTTTGGTAGCTTGTCATTGCCTAGATTAGAAACTGCAATCACTTGTCTTGGTGCATTTTTCTATGCTATGTGCTTTTGAAAGAGAAGAGATCCCTCTTTCAAATAAAGGGTTACATGACCAGGTGGCTATCAGCTGGTCACCATGGCAACAGTGACCACCTGACAGAACCATCAGATAGGACAACATTGGGGCATGGCATATCCCTTATGTTGCCTCCCACAATACGTAGACAAACTTGAGACCTCTTATTTGAAAACAGCAATCCTCATCTTGCAAGTGTGTGCGTGATCGTAGAGCAGCCAAATATCTCTCACCATTGGTAATTATTATGTATATATAGTAAGTAAGGGCAAAGGGAAGGTGAACTGATAGTGAATGTGGGAATCCAGAATTTTTGTTGTTTAAAAAGATAGAGAATCCCTTTATTACCCATTCTCCAGTTTTGCATAACCAACACTGTTATATTAATACACTTTTTACCTCTGTGATAACCGTGTATCTAAGCCTCTGCATACTGCCCCCTTATTTCAAATCTTTTGACAGACAAGCATTTTAGCCAATTAGTGCTAACTCGTAAATAACTACACGGAAGTGAGTACATTGCTGTTTATATGGCACACGTGAACTAGCACTGTCTAGCTGTGAAAACTGTCAAAATTGAGATAAGAGGCGGCCTTCAAGGGCTTAGAAATTAGTATATGAGCGTACCTAGGTTTTGCTTTCAACTAAGAATACCAAGAGAACAAAACAAATTTGATGATAAAAGTAAATTGGAAAGTTGTTTAAAATTCCATGCTCTGTCTGTATCATGAAAGTCAAAAATTTGGTTTCATATTCCTTTAAGAATCAGTTTCTGCTTCTTGTCCTCTCCGCTATAAATCGTCCCAAACTCGCTCATTTGAGGTGATTGACAGGCCCTGCTCTCTAGTTACTGTTTGCGCGGCAACAGGGGTGGGATTGCAGTTCTGCTTGAGAACTTGTCCCCCCACAGCTTGATACATTTGCATTTTAGTATTCCTTTAACACTAAAAAGGAAGGTCAGGGTACATCATTTAAACAGCCCAGAAATAATTTGACAAACTGCTGAAAATGTTTTGTGATGATTGGAACAGAGCTGTGGCATTGACACCATGCATGCTATAGGGGTGTTTTGTGGTACAAATGAGTAATAGGGGTCAATTTATTAAACAGCGGGTGCTGCTTCAGACCGTTGCTTCTTAACTTGTCCGCCACGTTTTAGGTGGCCGACTCAAATCATCTCGATCCAATCTGGATGATTGACAGCCCCTGCTTGTGCAATGATAAATGCGGACAGCGTATACTGTCAGCATTTAGCGTGGTCGAGCGAATCATGTCCGCTCAACCTTAAGTAAATCTACCCCATAGAGTATGGTTAACCAAGAGTTTAAAAGATCTTTCTGCCTCATACTGCTTGTATTTGTGTTAAAGTAACTCATATGTAATAGGAACAAAGCATTATAGCCATGTTAAAGGGATATGAAACCCAATTTTTTTCTTTCATGATTCAGATAGAGCATGTCTTTTTAAACAACTTTCTAATTTACTCCTATTATCACTTTTTCTTCGTTCTATTGGTATCTTTTGTTGAAAAGTAGGGACGTATGTTTAGGAGCCGGCCCATTTCTGGAGCACTATACGGCAGCAGTTTTGCAACAATGTTATCCATTCCCAGGAGCACTAGAGGGCAGCACTATTTCCTGCCATGTATTGCTCCAGATGACTACCTAGGTATCTCTTCAACACAGAATGAAGAGATTTTGTGTCTGAATCACAAAACAAATTTTTTAGGTTTCATATCCCTTTAAAGATACGTTTTGTTGCACTGCATTTGAGGTCCGTCACTATGGCAACTGATTTTTTTTTTTTTTTTAAATTGACTGTCACACAGGGGCAGCCCTCATGGAATTCTGTTAAAAAAAAAAAGGGCTTTCCCTGCGAGTGGCGAGATGTCTCCCATACAAATAATGAGCGCTCTCTGCTAGGTAGAAGTTTGCAATGGAGGGGGAAACTGGCGTGTTTTAAAACTTGAATATTATGCTTAATACAAATCAAATGACGCTGTTTTCAGTGCATTTTACCTTAAATTCGCTGTCATTTTCATATGCATAGGTTTTCCTTTCAGAATAATTAGTGTTTTGAGTATTTTGGTGTAAAATAACAGTAAAAAAAAACATTCAGAACTGTAGTGCGAAAATATTTATAGAATTACGCCGGGATTTGAAGAAAAAAAATTGATACAATTACGCTTTCTATTTTGTACTATTAGGTACGAATTTCTTACTTTTTTTTTTTTTTGCACATCCAATGTGCTTAAATTACTGTGCATAGTTAATTATATTTATTCATGTGTAATTTACCTACAAATTTTAAGTTTTTGATAAAATACTATTTCTTCTGTTAAGTGTGATCAGTCCACGGGTCATCATTACTTCTGGGATATTACTCCTCCCCAACAGGAAGTGCAAGAGGATTCACCCAGCAGAGCTGCATATAGCTCCTCCCCTCTACGTCACTCCCAGTCATTCTCTTGCACCCAACGACTAGATAGGATGTGTGAGAGGACTATGGTGATTTTATTTAGTTTTATTTCTTCAATCAAAAGTTTGTTATTTTTTAATAGCACCGGAGTGTGTTATTCCTTCTCTGGTAGAATTTGAAGAAGAATCTACCAGAGTTTTTACTATGATTTTAGCCGGAGTAGTTAAGATCATATTGCTGTTTCTCGGCCATCTGAGGAGAGGTAAACTTCAGATCAGGGGACAGCGGGCAGATTAATCTGCAAAGAGGTATGTAGCAGCTTTTATTTTCTGACAATGGAATTGATGAGAAAATCCTGCCATACCGATATAATATCATGTATGTATATTTTACATTTGAGTATTCTGGGGAATGGTACTTCACTGGAATTACACTGTGTATATAAGACTTTAGCCTATTGCAAGCAACAGGCTTTTTAATAACTCTTAATTTATGTTAAACGTTTTTGCTAGAATGTAAAATCGTTTTCATTTTCTGAGGTACTGGGTGAATAAAATGTTTGGGCACTATTTTTCCACTTGGCAGTTGCTTGATCTAATTCTGACAGTTTACTGATCTCTCTCACTGTTGTGTGTGAGAGGGAGGGGCCTTTTTTTGGCGCTTTTGCTACGCATCAAAAATTTCAGTCAGAGGCTCATTGTTTTTTCCTGCATGTTCCGGTTCATCTCTACAGAACTCAGGGGTCTTCAAAGCTTGTTTGAGGGAAGTAATCTTCACAACAGAGCTGTGAGATTGTAGTTGACTGTGATAAAAAACGTTTATTCTTTAACTTTTTTTTATGCCATCAGGGTTAGTTATTCTTTGCTAATGGGAACAAGCCTTTGCTAAAATTGTGTTTTGTTTTACAAAGATTGATGCTGTAACCTTTTCAGTTTATTGATTTCAACTGTCATATATCTTTCTGTGCTTCTTAGGCACAGTACGTTTTTCATTGTATTTTACTTGAATAATATTTCCAAGTTGCAAGTTTAGTTGCTAGTGTGTTAAACATGTCTGATTCAGAGGATGAGACCTGTACTATTTGTGCTAACGCCAAAGTGGAGCCCAATAGAAATTTATGTACTAACTGTATTGATGCTACTTTAAACAAAAGTCAATCTGTACAAATTGAACAAATTTCACCAAACAACGAGGGGAGAGTTATGCCGACTAACTCGCCTCACGTGACAGTACCTACATCTCCCGCTCGGGAGGTGCGCGATATTGTGGCGCCCAGTACATATGGGCGGCCATTACAAATAACATTACAAGATATGGCTACTGTTATGACTGAGGTTTTGGCTAAATTACCAGAGCTAAGAGGCAAGCGTGATCACTCTGGGGTGAGAACAGAGTGCGCTGATAATGCTAGGGCCATGTCAGATACTGCGTCACAACTTGCAGAACATGAGGACGGAGAGCTTCATTCTGCGGCTGACGGTTCTGATCCAAACAGATTGGATTCAGATATTTCAAATTTTAAATTTAAGCTGGAAAACCTCCGTGTATTACTAGGGGAGGTGTTAGCGGCTCTGAATGATTGTAACACAGTTGCAATACCAGAGAAAATGTGTAGGTTGGATAAATATTTTGCTGTACCAACAAGTACTGACGTTTTTCCTATACCTAAGAGACTAACTGAAATTATTACTAAGGAGTGGGATAGACCCGGTGTGCCGTTCTCACCCCCTCCGATATTTAGAAAGATGTTTCCAATAGACACCACCACACGGGACTTATGGCAAACGGTCCCTAAGGTGGAGGGAGCAGTTTCTACTTTAGCTAAGCGTACCACTATCCCGGTGGAGGATAGCTGTGCTTTTTCAGATCCAATGGATAAAAAGTTAGAGGGTTACCTTAAGAAAATGTTTGTTCAACAAGGTTTTATATTGCAACCCCTTGCATGCATTGCGCCGGTCACGGCTGCAGCGGCATTCTGGATTGAGTCTCTGGAAGAGAACCTTAGTTCAGCTACTCTGGACGACATTACGGACAGGCTTAGAATCCTTAAGCTAGCTAATTCATTCATTTCGGAAGCCGTAGTACATTTAATTAAACTTACGGCTAAGAATTCCGGATTCGCCATTCAGGCGCGCAGAGCACTGTGGCTAAAATCCTGGTCAGCTGATGTAACTTCTAAGTCCAAATTACTTAATATACCTTTCAAAGGGCAGACCTTATTTGGGCCCGGTTTGAAAGAAATTATCGCTGACATTACAGGAGGTAAGGGCCACGCCCTGCCTCAAGACAGAGCCAAACCTAAGGCTAGACAGTCTAATTTTCGTTCCTTTCGGAATTTCAAAGCAGGAGCAGCATCAACTTCCACTGCTCCAAAACAAGAAGGATCTGTTGCTCGCTACAGACAAAGCTGGAGACCTAACCAGTCTTGGAACAAGGGCAAGCAGGCCAGGAAACCTGCTGCTGCCCCTAAAACAGCATGAATTGAGGGCCCCCGATCCGGGATCAGATCTAGTGGGGGGCAGACTTTCTCTCTTCGCCCAGGCTTGGGCAAGAGATGTCCAGGACCCCTGGGCGCTAGAGATAATATCTCAGGGATACCTTCTGGACTTCAAATACTCTCCTCCAAGAGAGAGATTTCATCTGTCAAGGTTGTCAACAAACCAAACAAAGAAAGAAAGAGGCGTTTCTACGCTGCGTACAAGAACTTTTGTTAATGGGAGTAATCCATCCAGTTCCACGGTCGGAACAGGGACAAGGGTTTTACTCAAATCTGTTTGTGGTTCCCAAAAAAGAGGGAACTTTCAGACCAATCCTGGATTTAAAGATCCTAAACAAATTCCTAAGAGTTCCATCATTCAAAATGGAGACTATTCGGACAATTTTACCCATGATCCACATACCAATTCACAAAGATCATTACCGGTATCTAAGGTTTGCCTTCCTAGACAGGCATTACCAGTTTGTAGCTCTTCCGTTCGGATTGGCTACAGCTCCAAGAATCTTCACAAAGGTTCTGGGTGCTCTTCTGGCGGTACTAAGACCGCGGGGAATCTCGGTAGCTCCGTACCTAGACGACATTCTGATACAAGCTTCAAGCTTTCAAACTACCAAGTCTCATACAGAGTTAGTACTGGCTTTTCTAAGGTCACATGGATGGAAGGTGAACGAAAAGAAAAGTTCACTTGTTCCACTCACAAGAGTTCCCTTCCTGGGGACTCTTATAGATTCTGTAGAAATGAAGATTTACCTGACAGAGGACAGGTTAACAAGATTTCAAAGTGCTTGCCGCACCCTTCATTCCATTCAACACCCGTCAGTGGCTCAATGCATGGAGGTAATCGGCTTAATGGTAGCGGCAATGGACATAGTACCCTTTGCTCGCTTACACCTCAGACCACTGCAACTGTGCATGCTAAGTCAGTGGAATGGGGATTACTCAGACTTGTCCCCTTCTCTGAATCTGGATCAAGAGACCAGAAATTCTCTTCTATGGTTGCTTTCTCGGCCACATCTGTCCAGGGGGATGCCATTCAGCAGACCAGACTGGACAATTGTAACAACAGACGCCAGCCTTCTAGGTTGGGGTGCCGTCTGGAATTCTCTGAAAGCTCAGGGACTATGGAGTCAGGAGGAAAGTCTCCTGCCAATAAACATTCTGGAATTGAGAGCAGTTCTCAATGCCCTCCTGGCTTGGCCCCAGTTGACAACTCGGGGGTTCATCAGGTTTCAGTCGGACAACATCACGACGGTAGCTTACATCAACCATCAGGGAGGGACAAGAAGCTCCCTAGCAATGATGGAAGTATCAAAGATAATTCGCTGGGCAGAGTCTCACTCTTGCCACCTGTCAGCAATCCACATCCCGGGAGTGAGAACTGGGAGGCGGATTTCTTAAGTCGTCAGACTTTTCATCCGGGGGAGTGGGAACTTCATCCGGAGGTCTTTGCCCAAATACTTCGACGTTGGGGCAAACCAGAGATAGATCTCATGGCGTCTCGACAGAACGCCAAGCTTCCTCGTTACGGGTCCAGATCCAGGGATCCAGGAGCAGTCCTGATAGATGCCCTGACAGCACCTTGGGACTTCAGGATGGCTTACGTGTTTCCACCCTTCCCGATGCTTCCTCGATTGATTGCCAGAATCAAACAGGAGAGAGCATCAGTGATTCTAATAGCACCTGCATGGCCACGCAGGACTTGGTATGCAGACCTGGTGGACATGTCATCCTGTCCACCTTGGTCTCTACCTCTGAAACAGGACCTCCTGATACAGGGTCCTTTCAAACATCAAAATCTAACTTCTCTGAAGCTGACTGCTTGGAAATTGAACGCTTGATTTTATCAAGACGTGGGTTTTCTGAGTCAGTTATTGATACCTTAATACAGGCTAGGAAGCCTGTTACCAGAAGGATTTACCATAAGATATGGCGTAAATACCTATATTGGTGTGAATCCAAAGGTTACTCTTGGAGTAAGGTTAGGATTCCTAGGATATTGTCTTTTCTACAAGAAGGTTTAGAAAAGGGTTTATCTGCTAGTTCATTAAAGGGGACAGATCTCAGCTCTGTCCATTCTGTTACACAAACGTCTGTCAGAAGTTCCAGACGTTCAGCGCTTTTTGTCAGGCTTTGGCCAGGATTAAGCCTGTGTTTAAAACTGTTGCTCCGCCATGGAGTTTAAACCTTGTTCTTAACGTTTTACAGGGCGTTCCGTTTGAACCCCTTCATTCCATTGATATAAAGTTGTTATCTTGGAAAGTTCTATTTTTAATGGCTATTTCCTCGGCTCGAAGAGTCTCTGAGTTATCAGCCTTACATTGTGATTCTCCTTATTTGATTTTTCATTCGGATAAGGTAGTTCTGCGTACTAAGCCTGGGTTCTTACCTAAGGTAGTCACTAACAGGAATATCAATCAAGAGATTGTTGTTCCTTCTTTGTGTCCAAATCCTTCTTCGAAGAAGGAACGTCTACTGCACAATCTGGACGTAGTTCGTGCCCTAAAATTTTACTTACAGGCAACTAAGGAATTTCGACAAACGTCTTCTCTGTTTGTCGTTTACTCTGGTCAGAGGAGAGGTCAAAAGGCTTCTGCTACCTCTCTTTCTTTTTGGCTTCGTAGTATAATACGTTTAGCTTATGAGACTGCTGGACAGCAGCCTCCTGAAAGAATTACAGCTCATTCTACTAGAGCTGTGGCTTCCACTTGGGCCTTCAAGAATGAGGCCTCTGTTGAACAGATTTGCAAGGCTGCAACTTGGTCTTCGCTTCATACTTTTTCCAAATTTTACAAATTTGACACTTTTGCTTCCTCGGAGGCTATTTTTGGGAGAAAGGTTCTTCAGGCAGTGGTTCCTTCTGTATAAAGAGCCTGCCTATCCCTCCCGTCATCCGTGTACTTTTGCTTTGGTATTGGTATC